>NC_067475.1:149941301-150175443 GCF_947179515.1 Apodemus sylvaticus
CGTTTTTTTCGTTGCTATTGAAATACGTTTCTTAACCACAAGATTATATGAATGTGAAATCAGTTTATCAAGTAATGGACAGGATTGCTAAAATCTGGAATAGAACACCAAACTATGAATTGCTTATAGTGAGAATGAAAAGTACTGATGCGAAGGTTTTGTTTCAAGTGTGCGTGTGAATTATATATGTGCACTGCATAATGTAAATGTACATATGTGAGACCAACATATATATATACATATATACATATACACATACACACATATATATATATAATATCATTCAGATGTGAATGATATATTGCAATGTAAAACATACTTCTACTGTGGGTCATGAATCCAAGTGTTTGAACACCATGGTATTGGCAAGTTCGATTATGTAACTGCAGGCCCAGGCTCAGAAGGCAGAGGACATAATGTTATGTCTCTACTGTACTGGATAGTATTTGACATTGGCACCAATAAATGCTGGGAAATATCTAGGTCTGCTATGGTAGCTTCATGAGGTTCTAGGCCCAAGATTTTACAAGAGGAATTTTTGGCTGGTCCATAGCTGCATATATTCAGGAAATCTATCTATCCCTCCTGGTTCACTCACATATCTGGGACTCAAGCAAGGAAGCATGGCCATGAATGGGAAGATTGTTTCCCTTCCCCAGGTTTGTCCCAGTCTTTTTTTTTCCCCTTTTCCTTTCTTTTCTGAATAGCCTGTGCCTAGAGCAGTGTCTCTTCCCCCACAACTAAGCTGGCTGGCAACTCCCAACTCTTTCGATGGCTACTCCGGCCTTTGTTCCTGTGAACAAAAAGGCGCCTCACCTCGACTACCGACACTGCCCCAAGGCGGTTTTACCCGACTCCCAACACAGACTCGCCAGTCTGAAGGCAGGCGACCCGCTGAGACCTGGAGCTAAAGAAAATTCACAGCCCCGCCTTTGATGTGACCGACTTCTGGGAGGGGTGGTTGATTCCCCCATGACTATGTAACATGCCTTAAAAATATTAAAGTCAGTCTTGACCGGATTTCCCGCCTTGACTCAAATCTCTTTCGCCTTAACCTCAAAATTCTCTTTCAGGCAACCCAGTTCACATGTAGCCGCAGGCGGTCTACAGAGCAGAGCCTCACGGAGAAGAGCCCTGCTGAAATATTGAGAGGAAACCAGAATTTATAGAGAATTTGAGGTCATCTGGAGAGTAGGATTCACAAGCTGGCCTCTGCCTGATCAAAGCCATCCTGTACATTATGTTAACTTGGGCTTTGCTGGAGTCTGGAGCATATTTGCTGGAATACAACAGCACAGGCATGCTAATGCCCTTTATCTTCCTAGGTAGGTCCAGATTAGCCCATATTGCTAATGCCCTTGTGCTGTTATGATGTCAGCAGCTATGAGGTTACAAAGCTGGACTGCAGGAAACACACACGTATTGAGCACGTGGAAACAGCCAGACTGTTATATTTTATTTTTTCTCATGATTCAATTTACTCTTCTTTTCTCATAATACATTGAGAATTGCCTCCTTTATTTTGTTAGTAGTTTTGTTGTTGGTTTGGCTTGGTTTGGCTTTTTGCTTTTGCTTTGTTTAGGGACAACATGGGTCTAAAGTCACCAATGTCTTCTAAATAAGTACATAAGCAAAATCCTGCATGCAACTTACACCAAATAACAGATCGGAAACAAGTTGGGCACAGAGGATTGAGGCTGGAAGCACTGTCTCTTCGAATGGCTGAGAACGCAGTGCGGTTCCAGGCTCGGGGCGAGTGTTGGAAGTGCCGCTCACTGTTCCGTACTGTGGGGACCTGCACATTGTTCTCTCCTGTCTGCTAGGTCTCTGGGGTTAGCACAACCTTCACTGAAGATTGAACGGGAGTCCTGGTGAGGAGGTTCAGTTAATGCTGCTGTGTTAAAGGGAGCTGAAAGTGGAATTCCAGCTCAGTTTCTGCACGTGTTGGTGTATGGCCTTAAGTGCAGGATGAAACCTTCGACACCAGTTTCTCTCATTTAGAAAAAGACTAAGGGTCTTCTGACTAGGTGTGGCGAAGGAGCAGAGTCATCGGTGTTTCCTGTGGGAACCTCCGTAAGGAGAGCAAGGAAATAATACATAACACATAAAACAATAAACACAAAAGGCAACATGACAACGGATAGACGTCTGCCAAGTGCTGAAAACTGGAAACATCTAGATAATTCCTGCTGATTTTCCGCTAGACAGATGTTTACAGGAAGCTGGGAGTCCTAGGACGTTTCAGGAACTGCAGCCAGAATCTGTAGTAGAACTGCTATGGGATATGGTGAAGGTGTGGGTATAAGGGCAGGACAGCTGATGAGGAAGACGTTTTAAGAGACTGCATACGTAAATGTGCTCCATAAAGCAACACTGTAAGCCAAGAGAGGACGACATGGGGTGAAGGGGAATAAACAAGAGCAATTCCTAGGCAGAGAGTAGGGCAGAGCACTGAAAGGCCTCACTCTGCAGCAGAAGGCTGATAGTCAATGCCTAACACAGAAAAGCAAAAACAGGGAATAGGAACATCACGGTAAGATACACATGGGAAGGGAGAGTTGTCTCAATGGTTAAAAGCTCATATTGTTCTTGCAGAGGACCAGAGTTTGTTTCCTAGCACCTGTGTGGTAAGCTTATCACTGTGCATAACTCTAGTTATGGGGGAGTAGGCACTCTCTTTTGACCTTTACAAGTGTCTGGCACATACGTCGTACACATACATGCATCCAGGCAAAACATGCATACATATAAAATAAAATCAAAAATCTAAAAATTTTTGGTTTTGTTACAAAAAGACAAACCAGCAACACAGTTGTCATTGGTGATAAACAGCAGGATGTAGCTAGGAACATTAAGTTATAGCATTTGGGAAGTGAGAGTTGAGAGTGTGAGAGACCCCCACACATATGTAGCAGATGTGCAGCTCGGTTTTCACCTGGATGTGGAACAGCTGGAGCAGAGGCTGTCCCAAAAGATGTTGCCTGTCTGTGAGATATGTTCTTCTAGCTGGACTGCCTTGTCTGGCATCAGCGGGAGAGGTTGCACTGAGCCTCACATAGACTTGAAGTACTAGGGTTGGGGGAACCCCCAGGAAGCCCCCCACCTGCTCAGAGAGAAGGAGACAGGGGCACGGAGGAAGGATTGTGGGAGAGGATGACTGGGAGGAGGCAGTGAATGGGATGTAAAGTGAATAAGCAAAAAATAAATAAAAACGAAAAAATAAAAATTTTAAGGAGCGTGAGAGAGAAAGATAGGGACAACTCTTCTCAGACTCTTTTAGTCTTTTAGTCTTAAGACTCTTTTAAAATTAAAATATTTACAAATTTCACTCCCATTGGAGCATTTAAAAGGGCTGGGGAAATGTCTGAGTCAGTAGAGTACTTGCCCTGCAAGTGTAAGAACCTGAAATTAACTCTAAGCATCCTTACAGACCCCCCCCTCTCTCTCTCACACACACACACACACTCACAAACACAATTTGGTAGGGTGATGATAGAAGCCACCTCAGAGATTTGGGGGAAGATCTAAGACTCACACCTGATTCACAAGTAAAGCTTCTGAACAGAGTGTAACACACAACACTGAGTCATTTTGTTAATCATATTAACAAATTAGCCACTGTGTTCAATAATAATATTAACCAAATTAGTACCTTCTCCTGCCCAGTCCAAACTGGAGAGTGCATCACCATACAGAATGCTAGATAAGGCCAGCATTTGTCAAGAGTCCAGCTCTTCTGTATGAGGCCAAGGTTGAACGACAGCTCAAAAACCCACTGCGGCAGTGTTTCCCCGTTCTGTTGACAGTACTAAAGTCTATACCTGGGGACAGTGTATTCTGTATACTCGGTTATTCTAAGGTCGCCTAATATATCTCAAGGCTTGGGATTCAGGTCTATTATGATTCCCAGTTTCAGTAACAGCCAGTTTTATGTGACTAAGCCCCTTCTAGGCAACTCCAAAAACAACTTGAGTTTAATAAACAATGTCAGAAGTTGATAATCACAAAAGTATCCCTGTTTCAGTGGGCTTTTTCTTTAGTGGTAGGGATTTGACTCACTGTGTCTCTACCGTTTGCTCCCCAGCCCTTGAAGGGGCACCAGGCTGACTTCATTGGTAAGATAGTTTTACTAACACACGGTTTAACATTTCCTGTCCTCTAGATTTCATAGGAAATACTATTATGTTCATATTTGAAGTTCCCACCAGGTGAGTAGAGGGACAGAAAAATCATTGTAATAAATAAAACATAGAATACTCTGGTATGCTTGTCTGTGTTGCTTACAGAGCTAACGTTGTGGAGTCCCTACTCTGTGAAAGGCACTGGATGTGATGCTGAAACCGTTGTCACAGAAATGCCTTTAAATAATTGGATACTGTCTAGTTGCCAGCGTAATCTCTTAAGGAGACATCATCTCTCCCTTCCCTCCCCTCCCTCCAAACCCTCCCATCTACCCTCTTCCTCCTTCATACTCATGGGCTCGTTTTACATTGGTATTGCATGATATACGTGTATGCATTTCTAAATAAGACCTTCTCAGGTTATACAATTTTACTGTTAGCATGTTTTTAGGCATGGCTGATGCTGTTGGGTAACCCGTTGGCGTGTTCTTCCGGGGGAAGACAGTCCCTGCTCTCAGCACTGCTTGGCTGCCTGTAGCTCTTTGTGAGTTGAAGCCTTGTGGTCATTCCCCATCCACTTTTGCATGTCTGTTGTTGTTTTCCTTGTCTGGCTCATGTGTAAGCAGCCCTGTTGTGCGGGCAGTAATGGGGGTGGCTTCTGACATTAATAGGAAACACAGTCTCATGCAAACTCTGCTGGCTCTTAAGGTTCTTTCCACCCCTTCTTTGGTAATGTTGCCCAAGCCTTTGGTGTGGGAATGGTTTGCAGATGTATCCACTGGGATAACTGTTGGACACAACAAAATACAAAGCATTCTGATCCTGATCGGTAACAGGGTCACACTTTCCTTCTGGTGAAGCGATTAGGAGGCAAGGGAAACAGGTGGCTGTGGTGGGCCTTCAGCCGTTCCTCCGCACTTCCGGCTATAGCCTGGTGCTATCTAATTTAGTTCTGAATCTTGAGCAGAAACTGATGGCCATAATAATCACAATAATTACATGTTACATTAATTGAACAACTTTCCTCCAAAGAGTGCATGGCGTTTATAGCCCTGCAGATGTTTAATAAGCACAGGCCTCTTGTAATAAGGATCACAACGGGGCCATTTCTACACAATTTCCGTACGGCTACCAACGTTTTTGACTCAAATGACCTGTGTAGGATAGAGATAGGGGTCTTTACACCCTGCCTTTTAGGAATAAACTCTAGTTTCATCCCCATGAATATAAAGCTTATGTGGTGTGATAAATAAGAGGACTTTCTAAATGTTCTAGTGAATGGATGCGTGTGGCACGCGAATCAATCAGCAAGTCCGTGCTATTTAGTATTTAGTAGCAGAGAAACTGCCTGAAATGCATTCCCCTTCTCATTTCTGTAAATGACACTCCTGAAGACCAGCTTTGTTTAGGTTTTGCCTTGAACGTCCCAAAGAGCCAGTATCATGAGAGTTAATGATGCCAGAGTGTTTTTAAAGTGTGTTACTGTTGTTTAGACTGCTATAAGGCAAGATACCTAGGAACTGGGATATTTTGTTTCTTAACTTATATACATGTTTGTGCTAGAGGTTTTCTGTATCAAAGGATGTGGAGTTTAGGAACTGGCAATATGTCATCATGTCTATTGTGTTTTATAAAAATGAAAGCCAGGGATGTGTTTGGTGGAGTCTTGGTATGGTGTGGGGAAGGGGGTGCCTCTGTGGGCCCATGCTGAAGCTTCCCTTCTCCCTGAGGTGCCAGCCATGGGAGATAGGAGAGGGAGAGGGAGGGGAGGAGGAGGGGGAAAGAGAAGGGGGAGGGGAGAGGGAGGGGAAGGGAAGGGGAGAGGGAGGGGGAGGGAGAAGGGGAGGGGAGGGGGAGGGAGAAGGGGAAGGGGAGAGGAAGGGAAGAGGGAGGAGAGGGGGAGGGAGAAAGGGAAGGGGGAGGGGAGGGGAGGGGAGAGGGAGAGGGAGGGAAAAGGGGAAGGGGGAGGGAGAAGAGAGGGGGAGGGGAAGGGGAGGGGGAGGGGAGGGGGAGGGAAGGGGAGAGGGAGAGGCCATGAGCACCACGTGGAGGGGGGAGGGGAAGGAGGAGAAAAGGCACAGAACAGAAAGAAGGTAAGAAAGCAAGAGAGCAAGAGAGGAAGAGGGTGAGGAGGGGGCGAGCAGCCCCTTTTTAGAGAGTCAGGGATACCTGGCTGTTGCCCGGGTAACTGTGGGGCGGAGCCTAGAAGAAAGGCTAACATCTACAATGAATGTAACACAAGGCTGTGGGGTAGATGCCACCTCTGTCGACAGGACTCTCTTTGGTGGCACGGAAGCATGCGCACTAGCTCCCTTCTTTGCTCCACAGGCAGCTCCGTCTCATTGAGAAGGGGTGATGTGGAAAAGCCTTTTAGTGGACAGTTAACACTTGGCTGGTAACAAACACGCAGTGTATCAACCCACTAAGACGAAAACAAAGCATCCAATAAGTCTCGCTCTCGGGTCAGCTCTTACCTGGTGGACTCCTGCTTGTAGATATCAATGATGTTTTCCACGAGCAGGTTCCTCTGCAGTCCATAGACCCCATGTCTGTCTAACACCACCTCATGCCTGCAGGATGGACAGCGGAAGCGGCCCCCCGAGGCCACAGTGGTGCCTCCTCTTGTGGGTAAGTACGGGTTGGAGGCCTGTTCTTGCCAAGCAAGAGAAAAGGAACTGAGTAATCCCACAGACAGCTTTTTGGAGACTTATTTTCACTCTCTGACACTACACACAATACGAATTCCTCGGGGCTTCCTGTACGTGGTCCTGAAACACAAGCCCTCCCTGGTCCACAGCCAACTTCAGTACACCCTGGCCAGCAAGAGGCAGCTTTCCCCTGTGTTTTCCTACCCCAGAGTTCGAAGCAGCAGCTCCAGTGCTCAGGCCTGAGCAGTAATTCATGTTCAACTCTTAAACAGATTCAGTGGATCATTTTTGGTTTAGTACAGACAAATATGGTTCTTAGAATTAAAACACAGTAGGGTTTGTGAGGAGCAGGTTGACGACTAAATCTGGGGAAACAATTCAAATACACTAACAGCCTCAGAGAGCTCTCTAAGGGAACTGGCTTTGATCTCAAACACTGATGCAGGAGCGAGGGACACTCTAGAGCTTCTGAATTCCAAACAGACCTACCTGGAAGATGTCGCTGGCACATTTCCTGCACAGGTTGTGCTGGCAGGGGAGGATAACCACGGGCTTGGTGAACATCTCTAGGCAGATGGGGCAGATCAGCTGCTTTTCCAGGTTATCCATGGTCTGCTGCTCTTTGGAGAAAGACTTGTAATTCAGAGAAGTGCTCATTTCCTAGCCGTCCCTGAGCGCTGCAGGGGGAAGGGTGCTCCTGAACGGCTTCTGTAAGTGTTTCCTGGAAATAATTCCAAGGACTGTATGATCAAGAGTCCTTTATGCCTCTCTCTGTAGAGGACATTGTTCTAGGCCTGGTCAGAATGGGCGATGGAGCTGTTTTTAGCAACCCAAGGTCACGTGACCCTGGACTGACTTGTCCATATAAGCCAGTGACAGGAGGATTGATTCTGACAGGTGATGGAGAACAGGAGACAACATTCTTGCCCTGGGGAGAAAGAGAGTGGGTGGGAAGGGGATTACAAGTCCCATTTAGCAGGGGTTATAAAAGGAGGGCAGTCTGAAGCCCACAGTTGTCAACAACAAATGCAAATGTGCCTGCTTAGTGTCTGAGCCCTGCCCTCGTGAGCACTTGGGGAAAACTTAGCGACAGGCTTGTGCAGAATGCAGCCCCACAGTGTGACTGTAAAAGAAGCATCGGTTCTTCGGACTTCAGGGGACAGGCCACCCAAAGGAACATGGTAGCAACTTTGTACGCAGGTGTAAGCAAGCAAAGCTTGCTCTGGAAATCTCTATCCTGATCTGACGAGAGCAGCCGTGTACAAGGCCAGGCACGATGTATTAAGTATTTCATCTTTGCCAAGATTACAACAGAGGAAAATTCCAATTTAAAAATGCTTTCACCATAAAAGTATATACCAAAGCATTTTCTTTTTATGCATGTTTATGTGTCTGAATGTAGGTTTACATGTGTGGTGGTGAACATGTTGTGCACATGCTTGTGGGAGGGGGCACGTGACTGGTATCAAGAGTCTCCCTTCAGGCTGGTGAGATGGCTCTCGGTTACGAGCACTGACTACTCTTCTGAAGGCCCTGAGTTCAAATCCCAGCAACCACGTGGTGGCTCACACTCATCCATAATGAGATCTGACGCCCTCTTCTGGTGTGTCTGAAGACAGCTACAGTGTAATTACATATAATAATAAATAAATCTTTGGGCAGGAGTGGGGGGAGCTGGAGCAAGTGGGGCCAGAGTGAGCAGAGATCCTGAGTTCAATTCCCAGAAACCACATGATGACTCACAACCATCTGTATAGCTTCAGTGTACTCATTTACATTAAATAGATAGATAGATAGATAGATAGATAGATAGATAGATAGATAGATAGATAGATAGATAGATAAAGCTTTAAAAAAATAGTCTTCCTTCATTGCTCTCCATTTTAATCACAGAATCCGGATCTCTCAGGTGAAGCCAACATTGGCCAGCAGGACTAACTAGTTTGGCTAGCATCATGATCAGGGGATTCCTCTGTTTTCCCTGGAATTACAGGTAGGCAGTCACCCGGCAGGTAGCAAGTGACTTATCCACAGAGCCACCTCTCCAGACCTCGGTTTAAAAATATTAGGAACCAAAATGTCCAGTGTGTGACTCTCCTCACATCATCCTCTACCCCCCACATACACTCTAAAACACAAAGGCAAACTGTGAGAGTCTGCGACAGTAACACGCAATGGGATAGCGCTGACATGTGGATTACACACTACAGTTGCATTTCGCCACGTGCTGGAGAGAGATGCCAGCGCCTTTGATAGCCGCAGTGAGAATGGCGTCCTATATACCGTCCCGATCTGCTCCTAAATGTTTGTGCATTGTAGCCTTCACCTAAGGTCATTTTTTAAAATAGTAATATCCCTAGTGATTTCTGGTATTCTTGGTCTGCTTTTGTATCATAAACACAAATTCTGACATTTGTCAGGAATTTATAAAATAATTTTAATCGATATGTGTTATATGGAAAACTTGAAATCAAATAAAAAGCAAAAGAAATTTTATGCCAGTTTTCATGTGAAATGTTTTTCTTATTTCTCTATAATTTCAAAAATATAAAACAAAACATACACACATACACACACACACACACACACACAAACTTCCCCAGCACACAGTTACTTGCACTAAAGGACAAGTCACAGTGGCTGGCTGTGCAGTCTTGTTTGGAGCGGATGTCTTTAGATCTATGAAGATGCACTTTCTTGTAGTGGTGCTATATAGACAAATGGATGACTTCTCAGTTATTTATGATGACAGTTATTTGTGATGATCCTATAAGAATTCCTATACTATATCAATGTTTAGTAAGCTCTTTTATAGTGGGACTGCTATTAGGTTCTTTTCTGATAGTCAAAACTGCAATGAGAATTCTGCCAGTCTCCCATATGTTACCAGTTAATTGCTTTTAGATATGAGTTTCTACTACTCATACCACATTCCAAGAGGTTGTAAAACCATCAACCAAATGTCATTAAAAGGCATTAACAATTTATTATAAGTGCTAGGGGAGAAGATAAAATATTGACTGGGTGTATCTATATAAAACTTCACCAAAAACTTAGTTATGGTTTTTTAACTTTCAGTGAACCTGTGGAGCTGTGACGGATGATAAATGTTTTGCCAGATAATTACTCCTAATGGATATGCATGTAAACATTCTGTCGTAAGCTTCTTATCCCATTTGTGACTTGAATTTTATGTGTGAACTTGTGATGAATTTTTACCATGTGATCATGTCTTCTGAAAGATGTGTAAGTGCTGAGGACAAAGAAAAGAGTCAAAAGTGAGTTGAGGATAATTTTTATAGAAAGAACACTGCTTAGGCAAAGAGGAGGAGAAGAAAAACACAAAACTTGTAGGTAGTTTTTTCCTTTATTCCTTTTCTCCCCTTTTTCTTAGCGCTTTCATAGGGTGCTTTTTTCAACTTAGTGATAAACACTACAATTACTTTTCAAAGTGTCTCTGTAGTGGCTATTCCCGGTTGTCAACTTGACTATATTTGGAATAAACTACAATCCAGAATCAGAAGGCTCACCTGTGATCCTAATCTGGAGGATGGGAGATACAATTTTCTGACCTGGATCTTGGCTTGGAGATCTTGAGGCATAGTGGCTATGAATCCCAGAAGATTAAGACGGGAAGATCTCAGAGTTCAAGGTCATCTGGGACAAAGTAAGTCCCAGATCCAGGCATGGGGGCACACAGCTTTAGTCTGAGCCACACCTTCTTTCGGAGACCTACATAAGGACATTGGAAGAAAGAAGATTCACTCTCTCTTCTTCACCTACTTGCCTTGTGGGACTGAGCTACTGCTAGATCCTTGGACTTCCATCCACAGCTGCTGCTGACCATTGTTGGGAGCTGGACTACAGACTGTAAGTCATCGACAAATTCCCTTACTATATAGAGACTACCATAAGTTCTGTGACTCTAGAGAGCCTGACTAACACATCTCCCTTTCTCCCTGAGACTTCTACTAGCAGGGTGAAAGAGCCATGCAGTTTCTGAGGAGAACAAAGCTTTTATTACATAATGCCCCAAGTTTAGGCTACAGGTGTCAATTGCCTAAGCCAATTGACTTTTTATCCTCAGAAAGAGCAAGAAAGGTTTTAGGACTTTTTAGAAGTCCTAAACTACATTTTCGGTATAGTTAGAGAGCTAGAAAGTCCAGAGACCCTCAGTCTTTAATATCACACCACAGTACTCCTCTGTGTCACATCTCAACCTGGTCCAGGCCGGGAGGCTACAGGCAGCTTTTGTAGGGAGGAAATTATCTCAGAAACAGTATTACTTTTAATTTGAATACCCCACTTCCATTATTGGATATATACTCAATTTCTAGCCTTCTCCCTATCTATCTTCTGCTTTATTGGGTTATCTTTCACCTTTTGCCCCTGTAGACAACATGAAAGCAGCTAGAATCCCATAGGAACACACCCAAGTGTCCGGTAAGCTTCACTTTCCCCTCATCCTATTTTTCCCATCTCTTGACTCTGCCTTCTTTCAAACATCAGCCATCTATGTGGCTGGTTTGTGTGTTGGAAGTGAAACACAGGATGTACTCTAGGGAAGAGCCAGAACATTTAGTCTACTTCCAAATTCTTTGAAGTCCAGAAGACAGAAACCACTCAGGAACTATACATGTAAGGCCTTCATGCAGTTGTGAACCCAACACAGTGGCCTGGAGGGTTCCTGGACTGTGTGTATGCTGACCCCCTCCCCTTCTCCCTGCAGGCTCGAACACACACTAGACAGAGCCTGAACTCTCTCAATTACACAGGACACTGCGGCATTAGAAGGCCTCATTAAGTCTTCATTCCCGAGTCTATCAAGCTGGTGGAATCTTATTTAGAAACCAAAATTTCTAATTTCTGAAGTGAGTCTGGGGCAATGCCATCCCCCAAAGCCTGGATAAGCACATCAACGTATATTTGGTTTTGATCGATGACAACAGAAAGGATTATGACATTTTCCAACCTTTAGCCACCAGATCAAACAGAGGCAGGTTTCAGGGGTCAGGGCAAGGCAATTCCTACGCTGACGACGACGTGCAACTGAGCTGTGCTTAATACACAACGGGCGCAGGGCTCTCTGCATCACTGCCCTCACTTCAGACTATCGGCAAAGTGGGTTCCACGGTCTCCTGAACTAATTCTGATCCACCGGCTACATGCTCCAGGGTGCTCACTACATCTTCAGTTTGAAAAATTGCTAGTGACACATAATTCAGAAAAGCATTGTAGTGACAATTCAGACTAAATGTAAAATACTCCCACCCCACCCGCCCACTCCCCACTCCCCCATCCTCCACCCCCGCGGCCCGTGTGTTTGACCCCTTGGTTCCTGCCGGGTGGTGAGTTGTGAAACCTTTAAGTCTGGGAGATGGAGCCTCACTGGACAAAGCAGGTCACTGGCTGCAGGCCTGCCTCACTCCCTGCTTGCTCTGCTTCCGGAGACAAGGAGTCCCCAGCTGCAGGCTCAGGGCCACGTCTTCCCCTCCAAAACAAACGGTGCCTTTTACCACAGCAAGCTTTCGGCAGGAATTTTGTCACAGAGATGAGAAAAGTAATTAATGCAAGATGTGTGTGTGTGTGTGTGTGTGTATGTGTGTGTGTAATATTTATAATTAATATAACAGAGGCATCATCCTTATATTTTTTTTTTAGAGCGGAAAGATAAAATTAAGACCAGCCTGAAAACAAGAACGTCAGGAAGGACTTGAATGATGGTCTCCAGATGTGAACTTGCACATCTAAGTGTCGTCCACGGTCCTCCAGGCACATAGATGCAAGAGCTTACAGAGACATGCTATCCAGGGAGGCTCACCCATGCTTCCGGGTACAGATTTATCACAGAGGCATGCTGGGATTGATTGTCGGCCATGTGACTAGCTGTAGCCCTCCGTGCTTCACAGAGGCCTGGCTGATACTACGTGCCTCAGAACTCCAACATTCTAATCATAGGGTCATTCTTGCCATCCTGGTCAATCTGTCCTGAGACATCTTATTAGCATAAATTATCAATGATATCACTCGGGAAATTCTAAGAATTTAGAGAAGTTGGGACCAGTGCCAAATTCCTTTATCAGTCACTAAAACCTCAGTGTGATCTTCAGGGCCGGGGAAGGAAGACTCTAAAATTATTTTTACTTCTGTGTCAGCATAACCAATGAATACACCTAGTTCCAGTCATTCTGTATAATAGCATCCCATAATAGCTATTATTATCTCTGTGGCCAGCTGTGGCTGGAAACAGTGGTCCAGGGGTACAGTTGTGCCGAGAGCTCATTTTCCTTATAGATCCCAGGATTCCTTTCTATGAAAGTCCCAGCAGGACTTTCTGCGGTGATGAGGAAGATCTATGTGCACTGTCCAACCTTTCTACTCAGTGATGAGAACGTGTATAGAACTAAACTGGAGTTTAATGTTTTAAATATATTAAACTTAAATTTTTGTGACAGGAAGCCCATTCTGTCCACTGATGTGTTTTATGCCTGGGTGTTTCATGCCCTTAAAACACTTCTGATTAAGAACAACCTGGTGCATTTCTTGTCAAATGATTGTGCAAGGCCTTAGAAAGTATTGTCATTAATAAAGCTGGAACTGAGCTTGTACCAGAAAGGGCTGGAGACAGCTTTCCCTCAAAGGTTCTGCTCCCTCCCAGCAAGACAGCAGATGCTGGAGCATCAGGAGACACAAGCTGGACCTGATGTCTATATCCTTGGTGACAGTGAGTGACACGGTCCTATGAAGAGTCTAGAAGCCTGTGAGGCCTCAGGCCGTAGCTCATGAAAGATTAAGTCACCCCATGGTTTTACCATCTGGCCTTGGCCCCGGGGAGCTGCATTCCTCCTTTAAATCAGTGCACAGGTAAGCAGGGCCTCCAGGACACCTGCACCCACCTCCCAGCTTCGCTTACATCTCTCCATCTCCTCTTCCCAACATTCCTCCATCCACTTTCACACTGCCGCTTTCCTAAGTCCCTGTTCTCTCCTCTTGTGGGCCTCATTCCTAGTTTCATGACTTACACTCATGTGAAACAGTCTGAAGCTGAGACCCACATGTGTGAGGGACCCTGTGACATTTGTCTTCTAAACCACTGTGGTCTCACGTCTCATGAGACTCTCGAGTTCTATTTGACTGCAAAGTCTTAAATTGAATTGTAAGCACCATTTAAATTTAAGTTTGTGTTTAAATGATCACATGTGGTGAGTGGCTTCTTATTGGACAAACAGCCCTTGAATATGAAATAAAAAAAAAATTCTTGGGGAAACTAAAGGATATACAAAGGATTCTCCAATAGTTGCTTGGAGAGCACCATTGGGTAGATTGTAATTACAGCTGGGATGTGAATGCCCATTGGCTCCAGATGGTTAGAAGAATCATATCAGATGTTTACCCCAGCTTCCAGAATAGGTCAGAACATTCTGGGGACAGGAGGAATTTGAGGCATGTATCAAAAGCGGTAACCTTTCTCAGCACTCTGGAGTACCTTGGGGCACTTCATTTATTCCTGACCCCCTCTGTCTCATCAGCACAGGTCCTTGAATATATGGAGACTTAGCTTCAACAAATATATGTTCATCATACAAAATAGGCTTTAGGGCCAGAGACAAGGTGAAACTAACAGGAAGTATTAGATCCAGTTTGTATCAGTTAATTTTCTTATTACTGGGATAAAATACCGGACAGAACAGTTTAAGGAGGACAGGGATTACTCTACTGACACTCTGAGAGGATATTCTATCATGACAGAGAAGGTGTGGAGGCTGGAGCAGTGCTAGCAAGGTATCAGGAACCTGGGACAGCTGGTCACTGAATCCTGGTGAGGGGGCAGGGTATCTAAATGCTGCTGCTCTACTTTTACAGGCTATGAGACTCCACCCCAGGGAATGGGGAAAGAAAGGAGCTCCACATATTCAGGCTTGATCGTCCATCTTAGTGAAATCCATCTGGAAACGTCTTCACAGAAATGCCCAAAGGCTTCCTAGGAGATTCTAAAATCAGCCCTTTGGCAACCGAGATTAACACAGACAGAAAGAAAACCAGGAGCTGCAAGGCCAGTCTTGCTTCTGGTTTAATCTCTTGTACTAAGGAGAATCAAGGAAGTTGTGACTTGAGTCCATCATTAAAACAGAAAAATACAAATAAAACAAGATAACAACACTGCACGTGTGAATGCTGGCGACACTGGTGAGCCCTGAAGAAGGGACCTCAGGCAGAGTGGACACTGAGGACACAGAAACAGGCCGTGACTCCCACGGTAACACTAGCATTAACTCTCCTCCAGATCGAGTTAATCTCAGGCCAAAACAAAGCAGCAAATAATTAATCTTGGGTAAGCCTAGTGTTCTTGGTGTGTGTGTGTGTGTTTGTGTGTATAATAGCTCTACATGTATATGTATAAGACAGCCAGACACTGACATCAGCTGCCATGATCTATCTTGCTCTAAATCTTCTGAAGACAGGACAGTCGCACAGGCTGACTGGTTGGTGAACCCCTGAATTCTTCTGTCTTCATCTGCCAGCACTAGGGTTATACATGTTTTTATGTGGGTGCTTGAGCCAACTCCTGGGCTAAACACCCTCTTTAGTTAAGAGAACAAAGATGTTAGCAGTTTTCTGCAGTACACAGCCATCCATCCCTTCCTCCTCCCCACAACTATTATAGGCATAATACACTACACATCCCGTAAAGAGGGCTGCACTTTATTTGAAATGAGATGAACTGGGTTTGTTCCAGGTACCAGGCTCTGCTGTGTACTTGTTCTGCACAACTTGGCCCTGGAAACATAGCTCAGGGGACATAGGAATGAAGAAATGGCAGACGTGGATAGAAAAAGCTGTGTGTGGGCACCGATAATACAATCAAAACACACAGAAAGTTCATAAATAAATATGTATGGCGCTGGCTGCTCCGGGGGAGGCCTCTGAGAGGCTGTGCCCTCAGGTTGCACACATCGCCGCGGAGTAGCAAGCTGTGCTCCATAGTTCCTGCACGCACGGGTTTTAACTAAAGGCCAGTGGTTCCTCACTAGTTCTGGCAACCGGGGAAGGCTTTGTTGTCCCTGTGAGCCTGGGGCAGGCTTTGCCACTGCATAGGTCTGAGACACTGTGGCCCTTGGCACAGACTCCATATTAACAACATACCATCAGCCAGGACTTCATCTTCTCCACACAAGGCTTGGTAGATCTCCCAGACAGAATAGTTTTCCCTTTGGTTTCCTGTAACCAAAGCTGTGGTTTTAAAAAACACTGCCTAAAAAGCTTGAGTGACCTGTGCTGTCCTGTCTCCCCCAGCGCGTGGTCGGTAGAGCACAAGGCCTTATCCTACTAAATGCCAGTCTGGACCACACAAAACCACCACCCCTTATGGCAACAACGGAAGCAAGACCCTAATCTTGGGGGTTTGCCTTCATGTATCAACCCTATTTCTGAAAAATAAACTCCCGCTCCCAGCTCTCGGCTCTGTAGTAAGATTCCCATTATTGCCCACACTCGGACAAGACTCAGAAACTCGCTTCTGCTCATTTGTCCTGTTACTGTTTTTGTTGCTACTTGGCAACAAGAAGTTCGAACACGTGATCTTAAAATTGTGAATGAAAACTGGCATTTCGTGAAAATAAAAATCACAAGTTAGTGACTAATTTCAAAAGTGCGTGGACGACCTGGTATTATATTTATTAAGCCGATCGTAAGCTCATCGGAAGCTGTGTTTTTTCTTGATAACTGCTCCAGCTTCAAAGCTGTTCGTTATAAATCTCACTTCATCACGGAGATCTCCGAGGAAATGTGTGAAATCTAACATACTGTGCTTTCTTCTGAATATTTCTTGGCACAATTTGTGTGCTAGAAATGTGCAGTGAGGTGTCCAACAGGGGGTCCCAGGGCTCTAGGTCGTCCTTAGACCCGCTGGGAGCACATGCCCCTGCCACCATGCTCGCACACGCCCCTGCCGCCATGCTCGCACACGCCCCTGCCGCCATGCTCGCACACAGCGGCTATAGTGCGCGAAAACACGGCATCTCCCAAAGTGCTGAGCCACGCTTCCGTCTTGGTCTCCCTCCAGCTCGCCTTTGCTGCCCTGACTGTGTATTTATATCTTCACACAAACACACATTTACAAAGGTTCCGAGTGAATCCTCGCGGGGTGGCCTGCAGGCCTGCGGTGCTCGCCAGGCCTCCTGCCCGGAGCCCGCAGCGCAGTGCCAGGTCCTAGCGACGCCCCGCCGCGTTCCTGTCCCTTCTGCTCCTTTCCTCGCCCGCCCGCTCCCTGCCTACTGATAACAGCACTGCAGGGTTGTGCGGTTGTGCTCCCGGATCCCTGATAACAGCACTGCGGGGTTGTGCGGTTGTGTCCGGGATCCCTGATAACAGCGCTGCGGGGTTGTGCGGTTGTGTTCCGAGATCCCTGCTAAGGAGTCCAGACTCTGTCTTAATTGGGAGGAAGAGCCATTCGGCCACCCCGCTTTACAAAGGGCGAAGTGGAAATACCGGGGCCGAGCACCGAGTCCGCGTCCTGCAGAGGCCTCGGCGTTCACCGCCCACAGCACGGGGTCCGCGACCCAGGCCCCGATTCCACCGAGGACCCCGCGCTCCCGGCAGCCGCGCGCTTCTCCCCACTGTCACCGCAGTTACAGGGGATACGGTCGCTCCTCACAGCACTGTGGTGCACACCAGTGACCCTCCTGGGAAAGACACACACACACACACACACACACATACACAGGCCCACAGACACAGACACACAGAGATACACAGACACACACAGATGCACACATACACAGACACGCATACACACATACAGACACACACAGAGACATAGACATACACACATAGAGATACACATATACACACAAACACACACATAGACACACACAGACACACACACCACACACACAGACACACACACCACACACAGACACACAGACACATACACACACGCAGACACAGACATCCACACAGTGATACACATACACACACATAGAGATGCACACATACACAGACACACACACAAGGACACATACACACAGACACACATACACACACAGACACACAAAGACACACACAGAGATACACAGTCATACACACAGAGACAGACACAGACACACAGACACAGACACACACAGACACACACAAAGACATACAGATATACACACACAGAGACACATATAGACACACATAGAGATGCACACATACACAGATAGACACAGACACACACAGAGACACACAGACAGACACACACAGACATACATACACACACACAGACCCCCACACAGACACATACACAGAGACACACAGAACACAGACACACACAGATACACATATGCACACAGACACACACATAGAGACATACACACACACACATACAGAGACACACATAGACACACACACACAGTGACACAGTGACACGCACATACACACGCACATACATAGACACACACACAAAGACACACATTCACAGACACACACACAGACACACACATACACACAGAGAGAGAGACACACACACAGACACATACACACATACATACAAAGACACATACACAGAGAGACACACACGCACGCACACACGCACGTACACACACCGCACTTGGGTGGCACAGGCAGCTCAATCCCAGCTACCGAAGCCTTGTCTCAAGACTAAAATAAGACAAATACATACTTTCTGCAGGGTGATAAATGTAAATGACTTAAGGATTCCAGGAAAAGCTTTATTGAAAACAACAAACTGGGATTAGAGTGGGGCGACAGAGAGTGGAGGCCGCGAGAAGTTGCGCAGGCTGTGCGCACTGCAAACAACAGCACACAGTTGCCCAGGGCTCAGAAATGCACAGAGAATTATGACTTATTACGATCCTAAAAAGACTAATGGTTCTGCCCTGGACTGAAGATGTGTGTGCGCGCGTGTGTGTGCGTGTTTGTGCGTGTGTGCGCGTGTGTGTACGTGTGTGCGTGTGTACGTGTGTGTGCATGTGTGCTTTTAGCAAGGGGAGCCGGCATCGGGCTTTCTTTCTTTGCTTGGCTTTGCTTCGTTCGTCTTAGTTTTCGGGTTCCCTCCGCGCCGGCCCCTTGTCCACGCCACGCCCCACGACTTCTTCCACCAGCGCCGTGGACACCGAGGCCTCGGCCGGGCGCAGCCACACAGCCCGGACCCCGGGGTTACCGCTGGGTCCACTTCCGGGTTGTACTCCGTGTTTTCCTACACGGCGGTTACACGAAGGCTTGGGAGTTGCGGACACCACGCAAAACACAGAGTTGAAATTCGCCTCGCTGGGCTTTGCCTGCTGTCTTTACGCTCCAGTTGAGGTGGACAACAAAATTAGAGGGGAAACCACAGATGAAGAAAAGTGGAGGATGCGGGCATCGATCCCGCTACCTCTCGCATGCTAAGCGAGCGCTCTACCATTTGAGCTAATCCCCCTTCGGCGGCAGTTGCTCCTTATGTGCTCCCCTAGAGGAGCGCAGGAGCACTGCTAGGCCTAGAAAGCTGTTCCGAACAGGCCTCATAGAGGAGGAGATCAAAACGCCAAAATGTAAGCTCTTTCCTTCGAGCCGGAATCGAACCAGCGACCTAAGGATGCCCGCGGACAAGCGCCTACAGTCCTCCGCTCTACCAGCTGAGCTATCGAAGGGAGCGGGAAGGAATCTGGCCGACGGCCTTCATAACGCCACGTCACTCCTCCGCGCGGCGATCGTTCTCCACCGATCCGGCCCGCCGGGAAAGGGTCGCCCGCTGCGGGGACCTCGGGTTCGCCGAGCCGCTTACGAAGGGACCGAGCGGGTGCTGGTGCAGCCGCACTCTGGGAAGGGTTTGAGCGCGCTCGCACTAGATGGGGGTCGCAAAAGTGTGACCAATACAGGTCCGAGTCTAGAACGGCCAAGATCCTCAGCGAGCACGATGGCTGAGACAGGGGGACTGGAAAAGGCCGTTGAGTTATACCGAGCCCGGAGAAAACATTACTGTCTCCTTCGAGCCGGAGTCGAACCAGCGACCTAAGGATATCTCCTGACCAGGAAGTCAACTACAGTCCTCCGCTCTACCAGCTGAGCTATCGAAGGGACACACACACGGTTCCTCCCCCTTGATACTGAACACTGCGGACTGGAGGTCAGCAGACAGACGGAAATGCGCGTGCGCACTCCTCAGGCCTCCAGACTCAGGGTGGCGGGTCGTTCTACGCATGCGCACGGCCACCGTTCGGTCTCCCGCAAACCTGAGCGGCCCAGAAAGGACCCTAGCACATTGTCCCCGGGAGGCGTTGGCTCCGGTCCTCCTCCGTCCCCCGGCCTGCCTGTGGTACCTTTGCCTTTCTCACTGTGTATCGCACGACTGTAGAGACCTAACTCATGCTGTCATCCTGAAAGCCCCTAGAGTGAGTGCCATCAGTGGGCCAGTGGCGCAATGGATAACGCGTCTGACTACGGATCAGAAGATTGTAGGTTCGACTCCTGCCTGGCTCGAGATTTTGGCACTCACTGTGCTGGGCCGCTCAGCACTAATTATAGCCTGAACTTTGCCCACCCAGTCCTTGCTCTTGGCCCCTGTGGTTAAAGTTACTGTTGTGAAGCCGCTGGAGAGTCCCAGGCAAGGAGCACAGGGCAACTTTAGCATCGAGATACTAAAATTGTCCATTTTTGACACGGTTCAGATTTTCACAAAAAATATTTTACCTAAGTGGGCCATTTCTTGGCAAATCATGACAGTAAAATGTCTCCATTTTCTGATACTGTGCCCACGCAGTTGTTAGAGAGGTTTTTGTTTTGTTTTGTTTTGTTTTAAATCCACCCATCAACTTGGGTGTTTTCACCTACGGAGTCAGGTGTTGGAGCAAAATGAGCTCTGTGGACGTTACCATGCCGACGAGATAGCAGCGCTCTAAAGTCTGGTGTAAGATTTAAGGGCAAGCACAGACTTACTTGAAAATAATGGGACTTTTTCTTTTTTGTTTCCTCCTAAAATGTTTGCCAGTTTTTACATATAAGGGGCTGGTATCTTTAAAAATTGTTTCGTGTTTCTTAGACTTAAAAAAAAATACCTTTAGGAAGTTGAGGTGGGGGGGTAGCGCTTTCCTCCACTTAAGTTCGTAGACAAACTGAAGGATGGGAAACAAGGTGATTGTCTTCAGATTATCTTCAGGTCATTGTCACATCTTTGCCCTAGGTCGGATAGGAACCATCACCCTTAAGCAACGGGAACAGGAAGCATCGGGGACCAGGGGAGGGGGTGGTTTTGCTTTTATTTTTGTCTCTTAATGACAAAAGTTCATGTGAGCTACAGACACAGTCATAGCTCTGGGAAATCACTGCCTTCGGTGCCTTTTCCTCTAGGGCCATAGGGCTCCCCTAAACATAAACCCCTGGGCTCTGTGGGTACCTCGGACCATCACTGAGGGACCCGTTTCTCTTTCTCAGCCTCATTGCAAAATTCTCCCTTTTTCTGGCCTTTTTTTTTTTCATAATATGCAAGAGCACATGTGTGGTTGTGCATGTATGTGTGCGTGAAGAGACTTTCCCTCTTTCCCTCATACCTCTTTGAAACATATATTTATATATTTTATATATACTCATATTTATATATAACAAGAAGGGGGGAGTGGGAAGAGGGGCAGGAGGAAGAGAAAGACAAAGAACGCTTGCTACATCCAAAGCTGTAGGAGGTACAATCGGCACCAGAGACTTTATATAATACTTGGGAGTTCAAAAGCAAATGAGACTGTAGAGACATTCAGACTGAGGAGAGGGAAGCGGAGCCTACATCCTGCACCTCACACCGACATTTGCCTGGGAGAGCCTAGGGGATGGAGATAGGGCTGGGGGTGGGCAGAGCAGAGCCTAATAGAGGTGGGAAGAAAAGAGCCCCAACCTGACTCCACTCTCACAGTGGGGCATTGTCGGAGCTCTTGATCAGATACAGCGCGTGTTCTTCAGCCCTGCGCCATAACTGAGAAAGCCCACTTGACTCTTAAGTGGGGGTGGGGGTGGGGGTTTTCTGAGAAATAACACCTTAAAAAAAAAAGAAAGTCCAAGATTGACAAATTAAGCAAGTGGCCCAAGAGAATTGAAAATAACATGAGGACCAGAACAACAGCGTGTTTCAAAATGCTAATGGTTCTCCTCTAGGAATCCAAGAAGCCGTTGCAACAGTGAACACAGAGAGCAAAAGCATCAGAGAGCAGCTGAGTTCCTAAAACCTAAAACCATGTCTGCTCAGGCGGAAAAATTATATCTCAGTCATAGATGACGACCAAATGTGAAGATGTAAACAAGAGAGCAAATATCTCACAGGGCACCAGACATCGGAAAGCAAAATCATTATAAAAGTGAGAACGTGGAGAGGAGATCCAGAGAGCACAACTGCCGGATACACGTTCTAGAGAGAGAAAGCAGAGACAACCGGGGAGCGAAGGGGCATCCATGAGGACTGGATAGAAGCAGCCAAGGCCTGCTCACGATCTGGTGAAACACAAAGCCCTTGGAGGCTTTCACTGGGGGGCGCCCAACAAAAGGCAGCAGCAGCCTTGGAAAAGAGTAAGAATTCCTCTGTGGCCAGACTTAGCAGCAGCACATCATCTAGAAGACAGCAGGGCAGGGCCTTTCTGTGAGAAAACAGCTTTGAGCCAGAATCGCCTACCCATTCAAAATAGCAGTGCACGTGAAAGCGGAAAGGTCACACTTGTCAGAGCCTCTGCACTTGTTTGAATGAGAATGACCCCCATAAGCTCGTATATTTGAACGTTTGGTCCATCCACAGTTGGTGGAACTATTTGGGAAGGATTAGGAGGTGTGTCCCTGGGCGTCAACTTTGAGGGGTTTCAGCCCTTACCATTCCAGGTGGATCTCTCATCACTCCTCCCTCCCTCCCTTCTTCCCTGCCCCCCTTCCTATCCCCATGACCCACCTGGTGGCTGTGTCACCTTCTTTCTACCATGATGGCCATGAACTAACCCTCTGAAACAGTACATGAGGCCCAAGTTAAATGCTTTCCTTTACAACTTACACTGTTCTTTGTGTCTTACTACAGCAATAGAAAGTTAACCTGGTCTCTTTCTGAGAGAAAATAAATATTATCTGAAGATGACCTACTGGTAAATTCTCCAGGGCGATGAATCTGAGAAAGAATTAGAGTATACATTTTTAATGTATACGTTTTTAATGGGGGAAATGGAGAGGGGGGCCTGGTAGGAAAAACATCATGTAGTGATGCTGAGTGGACAGCCTCTGGCAGCACCCTTGGTCGTGCCAAAGCAAGGGCTGCCCTTCAGAAGAGACCCAAGTAGAGCAGAAATGGCTGGGCCCTCTACCACTTCCTGGTTCAGTCACTGGTCATGGACTGGTAACATCTGGAGGATCCAGAACATTCTGTTAACTATTGTTCTCACAGATGGGCAGTGACTCCTTTTCTAGCAACACAATTCTTCATCTGTCACAAAACAGAATATCCAAGAAACAAGAGTACATAGTATTTAAGAAAAAATAAATGAAAGAAAAAAGAACCAACGCAGCCACTGGATGGTAATATGTCTCAGGCTGACAGCTGCTATTATTGGGTATTATTTTCTCCACTTAAGAGTTCAGATGTCTTGGACCCCAGGGTAATATTGGCAGATAGTAGTGGGTCTTTAACAGGGTCGTACCTAGTAGGAAGTGACTGGGATCTTGAAACATGTCCTCAGAAGAATCGTAGGGCCTTGTCTCTGCTTGACTTCCTGTTTTATACAGATGTTCATTAGTTTTAACTGTCTGCTTGACATAACCTAGAATCACCTGGAAAGAGCACTTCGGTTGAGGACTTGTCTAGATCAGGCTAGATCAGGCTGGCCATATGTGTAGAGGCTCATTGTGGATGGCGTCATTCCCTAGGCAGGCTGTCCTGAACAGAATAAAAGTGGAAAATGTAATTGAGCTGAGCACAAGCGAGATAGCGCGTTAACAGACTCGTTTCTCTCTGCTCTTGGCTGTAGGGGTGATATGACCAGGTGCTTCAGATTCCTGCCGTGGTGATGGACTGTACCCGGGAATTCTTAAGTCAAATAAATTCTTTCTTCCCAAAGTTGCCCTTTGTCTATGTATTTTACTACAACAAGAGAAATAAAACTAAGCCTTTCAAAAATACAAAATTTCTCTGTCATTTACTATAGTCGCTACGGCCAGAGCCCGTATGTTGTACAGGACTATCTTTCAAGCCAAACTGATACCATCTTCAGAAGTCCAGCTGAGGTTTGCTCACTAAGGTTCTCAGAAGGATGAGTAGGTGAGAAAAGTCACAGTGTAAGGGTCTGAAAATCGGTGACAGAAGACCCCAGACTCAGTATGCAAAGACGAAGAGCATTTAATCTGCAGAAACAACCAATGTGTGGAAGTCAACCATTTTCCAAAATGGCAAACCCAGACAAAGGCACTCGGGCTTTCTTATAGGGAATTGGAGGAACTCTCTAGAAGGAATAAGTAATCTAGCGTTACATTGGTGGGTACTAGGGGGTCACAGGTTCAAGGCTCAAAGTCTGCAGAACTGGTTCTCTTGATCTGCAGGAGTTTCAGAACTCTACTAGCCACTGCTTCCCACCTGGGGTGCAGGGCTCAGACCAAGGTGAAATCGATTGTTCTCCAAGGACCTGCTGCTTCCTGAGAGACTCTAGCTGACACCTGACGCCAGCCTCCTGTGGAGCAAGTGAACCAGTTCTGCAAACCTGTTTCCAGCCTTTGGGGGGAGGTCTTCCCCCGCCTATACATATTTGGAGACACACCCCCCCCAATAAACTTTGAGCCTTGAACAGGAAATTCGTTTGCTCTCCATGTTTCTCTCACCACTCTGTTCCTATCCCCAGCTTTCCTTCCAGGGAACCCGGAAACCCGTTTGAATGTAGCTGTGGGCGGCTACACTATACCATGGTATTTGGGTTTTCTTTTTTTTCTTTTTTTTTTTAAATCTATGGAGATCAATCATTTTATTACATTCTGATTATAAATTAATAATCACCCATAAATACAGAACATACTCAGTTAAGATATGATAGATAACATTGTTAAATCCAGTCATGATTGCTATGTAAATTTGCTATGTCTCTTTGAGATGTTTCTCTTACATGTGCCCTTAATCATAAGCATCATACGTGAAACATTCTTTTTTTATTATTTTCTATATTCTTTGTTCACATTTCAAATGACTTCCCCTTTCCAGGTTCTGCCCTCCCCATAAGTCCCATAGGCCCTCTTCCCTCGGCCCATTCCCCAATTAACCCCACCTCCCATTACTCTAAGTGAGGTAACCCAGACTCAAAAGGTGAATCATGGTATGCACTCACTAATAAGTGAATATTAACCTAGAAAACTGGAATACCCAAAACATAATCCACACATCAAATGAGGTACAAGAAGAAAGGAGGAGTGGCCCCTGGTTCTGGAAAGACTCAGTGAAGCAGTATTCGGCAAAACCAGAACGGAGAAGTGGGAAGGGGTGGGTAGGAGGACAGGTGGAGAGAAGGGGGCTTATGGGACTTTCGGGGAGTGGGGGGCTAGAAAAGGGGAAATCATTTGAAATGTAAATAAAAAATATACCGAATTAACCCCCCCCCCAAAAAAAAGAATACACATGGAATGCAGTCACTGATAAGTGGATATTAGCCCAGAAGCTCTGAATACCCAAGGCAAAATTCACATATCAAATGATTTCCAAGAAGGAAGGAGAGGACCCTGGTCCTGGTATTTGGGTTTTCAACCACTGAAGCTGTGAACCGAATCAAGCTCTTTATAAAGTTATCTTATCTCAGGAATTTCATTACAGTGGCAAATTCTAGCTAATATATATGTTACAGCAGGACAAAGTATAATCAGGATGAACATCAGGAGCATTGACAGAGGGTTCTAGACAGATGATCTTCCAAGAAGAAAGTTTAAAATAAACTGAAATGAGACACAGTTTTGACAAATCCATGACATGTGTTATGAGCTAAATTCTATCACCTTCCCATAAGTTCATCTATTGAAGACTTGACTTCCATTGCCTCATAATGTGACATTTGGAGACAGGCCTTTAAAGAGGTACTTAAATTAAAATATAAGCATTAGGGTGGGTCTTATTCTGTCTGGGTGGTATCCTTATAGGACACTAGAAGACACACACACACAGAGGGAGGGAGGGAGAGAGAAGGAGGAACAGAGGGGAGAGGGAGAGACAGACAGACAGACAGACAGAGACACAACACAGTTACCCATAAGACAAAGCAAAAGGACACAAGCTTACTACGCTTTATTCTATGACAGCCTTGGAAATTACCACAGAGGTAGAAAGGAGAAATTGGAGAAATTTGCTTTTCATTCCTTGATATTGTTACATCTTTGCTTTGATACCTGCAGATTACTCCATGACATATGCAGAGTAGAAATGTCCGTGATTATCACACCATAGAGAACGGAGCACAGTGTGCAAAGATGTGAACCGCGGTGAACTCTCTTCACCTAAGAGAAGAGAGTTGAGAGACTGCATACAGGACCTCGGGTCTCACAGTCACAGCTGGAAGTCCTTCTTTAGTAGTTCTGTTCAGTAGTTCCCTGTGCACACCTGGGTTAGGGAAACTATGGAGTGTCACCCCAGAAAACAGGACATTGGCAGGCAGATTCTGCTGCTACCTCAGAAAATGACCAAAGCACTCTTGGAGTAACAAAATTCCATTTGTTTATAGAATATCATTATCATCTTGAAAAACCAAGTGGCAAATGCCCTAAGTTTGTTAACAATGGTCCTCTAAGGAGATATGTCAAGACTTCATAAATACCCCCGCAAAGTAAACCTTACATGTGTGTGCACATCTAGGGCCTCTTGTATGGAAGCCTCTTGTACTTAGGGCATTGGACGTACCTCCAGCAGAACATTTAAATGGCAAAGGAACAAGCAGTACAAAACGGAAAAGTCCACAGCACTCACCAGAGTGCAAAGGACGGCTGTTTACAGTTAGAGCACTACAGGGAGATGACAGTGTTGCCTTGCTCAGTGTCAGTGGGAACATGTGCACTGCGTGCCATATTGCTTACTGCTCTGAGAACCTGGTGAGGATAGTGCTGTCCTGAGCCCAGGCTTACAAATAGTGGTGAACAAGAAGATGAAGGAACTCAGAAGATGCTAACCCCGACTCTGCTGCTTGCCTTGAACGTGAAGTACCTGAGGAAGCAGGGACAGGACAGAAGCTCTCCCTAAAACCAAGCATCTTTCCTAAGATGCTTGACTAAGAGAGTGAAAGGCACGCTCACTGTACCAGGGAAAGAACATTTTTAATACCTGAGACTTGGAGTTGGCATCAGAATAAACCTACGAAAATAACTTTTCCTTTTCATTAGTTTTCCACCCCCGGATATTTTCCAGTCACTGTCACACAATTCACTGGCCCTAGGACAAGCCTCTTCAATATGTCACACATCCACCATTTTCCAGTTTCCCTTAAAGAGGCTCATATGATTTTGGACCTAATGGCTTTTTCAGGTCTTTATTTTTCTTATGAAGACACACATGCTGCATAATGTACTGCATAAAACTTCATTTCTCTTACTACTGCTTTGGACTAACTCCAAGGCCTAGTCATAGAACCTAAGCAGATAGATTTTCCTCTGATACTAGTCAACCTAGAAGGAAGTTTGTTGTCTCCACAAATGTGAAATCTGTGAATAATGAGGATTAGCTGTATTATTATGACAAGCTAAACTCTGAATTGTATGCAAAATCGTAGCATCCAAAGACCCCAGTGACAACCCCCAGCTTGCCCACCCCTCAAGAAGATTAACAGGAGTCTTACAGGCAGACTGCTAGACTGACCAACCTTGTCCAATCCCCAGGGCACCACAGAGCCCCAGCGAGGTCTTTGTTCCCTCTGCATCTTCCTCAGTCTGTCTGGGGGTGGGAAGAGGGCTACTGTAGGATTTTTTTCTTCAGGGACACCTTGATCACATACTCACAGACAGCTGCTGGGCTCTTCCAGAATGATGAAAAGGAAGACACAAATCCCTAACCTGACAGAGCACTCAGTTCTGGAGAGGCAGATAAACAACAACATGTACAGGAACTCAACAGAGCCGCGTGCCCGAGAGAGACATGGAGCACAGAGACCTGGAGTGTGGAGAGGAATGTGCTTATCATGTTGGTGTGTAAACACGCATGAGCAGAGGCAGAAACAGTTGCTGTGAGACGCACGTACACTAATGTACACAGAGGCTCACACGCATTCCTTCTTTAAAGTGCGGTGAGCATAATGTTAAGTAGAAGCAAAACTTTGCCGAGTTCTAGTCTCTTTGTATTATGAAAATCTAATAGAGGATTACTAATTTGGAAGTTTGACAGGAGGATGATATATTTTTACTAATGGAAATTTCACAATTTGTACCTTATTTTGTACAATGGGGAAATTGGGTATAATTTCAGTTTTATTATGAATAGGTAGCATTTAAAGTCATGAAAAGATTTTTGCATCTCATTTTATAAGTGGTATTGAAATGTCTTACTTTCTGATGTCATAGCAATAATGTTCTTATCTCAATTTTATGGACTCAGGATAATAAAACACAATATGTGAGGTTAGATTTATACACCTAATGCAATCCCTTCAAGTCGGGGAGGGATAAATCGGGATGTATTGAATGTAAGTACCACTCTCACTTTAAGAAGTCGTGTCTGACTTTATAGAATTCACTGTCAGAGAATATTGTCATTTAGCAGATAAACCTCAAAGCCCATTTACTTAGTCCAAATCATGTCTTTCCTGTTTTTAGGACTCATGGTTCTCTGATCCCCGACGTTCTCATCTGTGAGACGGTAAATGATTACAGTACTGAACTCCAAACAGTTACCATAAGCATTGCATAAGTCAATGTACAAACGTCCTGAGTAATGACTAACTGGCAAGTGTGTGTGCTTGAGGCTTGAAAATGTTCACGGGTTTTCTTAGCACCCTCTAAATTTTCTTGGAAATAATGGAAGGAACTAATGTATTAGAATTTTTAAGATAGTCTATTTTTTGGTGCTGGAAATGGGACAACCAGAATATTGTATATAATAGGCATGCACTCAACTATACAGCCAACACCACATTTCTTTATAACCAACCACTCCAAAATCTATTTTGAGACAGGGTCTCACTATGTAGTCTTAGTTGACCTTGAGCCATGTAGACTAGGTTGCCATCAATCTCATAGATATCTAGCTTACCTCTACCTCATGGGAGCTGGGACTAAAAGCACCACCGTGGCAGGCCCCCAAATTGCTTTTGAAAAAAAAAGTCATTCATAGATTGTTACAGCTATTAGTTGATCAGAAAATGTGAAACAGACCTAGCTATGAGGAGTCACAAAAACTTCCCCAAAATAAGGTACTCCAAGGAGTGGGAGAATGGCGGTGGGGGACCCTCACACTGCCTCCTGAGGAAGACACAGAAAAATAAATAAGGGGATCCCAAACAGTTGTCTCCCTGAGCTGCAGGGATGACCCGTCCAGCAGGTCCAGTTATTCCAGGGTCCTGAAGAGGCACTACCTGAGGGTCAAAAAAGGGGGGAAGAGAAGGAAGGAAGCCAAGCACCCTAAGAAAGACAAGTCAGTCTGGGTTGTGTCAAGGTTTCCATTTAATGTCGGGGAGGTAAGTGGGTTTTAAGGCTTACAGAGAAGGAATTGACCTTCACACAAGAGCAAAGGAGGAAAGGGCAGAGACGCCCCTAGCGATGGAAGCAGGAAGCGAGGAGGTCATCCAGGTGGGGACACCCGGAGTTAACACCGGCAGGAACATTCCATGGTTAGGGCAGGAACATCTTGTGGTATTCTCTGGAATCTTCTCGTACTGATAGCTCAAGGGGAAGGCTCTAGTTAATTGTTCTTCCTTCTCGCAGCCGCCACCTTAGGGCTGTGAGTAAGCATTAAATCTGAATAGCTCAGGACGGCTTCCCACACAGGGAGCAGTTGGAGAGAATGGTAAATGCTAGAGACTGTGAAAGGAAAATATGGAACCCTGACGAGGAGTGACCATGAGTGTGGGGTTAGTTTTCAAGGAGGGCTAATATAGCTGCAGATAAAGGCACGCTGGAGAAAGGATTTAGCACGGCGGGTAATGTCATGGCCAGGTCAGCTAGTCTGGTCCAACCCATACTAGCTTGAAGGAGCAAAGTTTCCTGCTCTTCCTGTGCTTTGTGTGAAGGAAAGAGCATGATACCTTGATAGTGCCTTGTCTTGGGAGTGTTCCGTTAAGTCTGTTCACAATGTCAATGTCAGATAGCAAGCACTATATCTATTAGCTATTGCGCTGAAGAGGTATTTTGATATATGAATTACATTGTAATGGCTATCCTTGTCAATTTGACTGCATCTGGAATTAACAGAAAACTCGAGGAGCTGAGCACATCTGTCTTGGATTTGTCTTGATTGGATCATCTGGGGTGGGAGGATCCACCTTCATGAGGGGCTAACCTCTCGGCAGCCTAGATAAAGAACTTGGAAGAAAGCAGCCTTTGTTGTCTGCCTGCGTGACCTCATCCCAGTGGCCAGCTCGTACTTCGGCTGCTGAGGCACTGCCGTGGCATTACAGCCCATTTTCTCAGGGCCTGACACAGACTGAAGACCAGCGGAGACATCCAGCCTCATGGACTGAATCAATATTTGATTCTTGGACTTTTTCTCAGAAGACAGCTATTGGTCGAATAACCAAACCATACATTCATTCCATTTGATCTTTTCCTTTAGAGAGCCCAGATACATAGTCATTTTTTAAACACAAAGTAAATGCCAACATTTTCAAATTATACTTAAATATTTTATTATATTTGTTTATTGTATGGAAGAGGAGAGAAAGGGAGAGGGGGAGGGGAAGCAGGGAGGAGGGAGACAGAGAAGGCAGGAAGAAGCATGTGCTCATGTGTAAGGGTCAAAGGACACGCAGGAGTTGGCTCCTACAGACACATAGGTTCAGGGCATCAAACTCAGGTTGTGAAACCTGCATCTTTCCCCAGGGAATCATCTTGTTATCCTCTCAAATCCTCAGGTTTTAAATGTGAAGTTATGCCAATAAATTATTATATAGACAATGTGTTCCTTATTGTCTGGAATCTTTTATGTACTGCTTATAAACTTAGGCTATTGTCAAGGGCTTGCTTCTAAAATAATATTCCTCATTAGTGAATGCATACCCAAGCAAATCACTTTTTAATTTAAGAAACTGTTAAAATTCCATCCCCAGAGTGAAAATGTTCATCAAGAAAAACCAATAATTACTCTTCACCAAGCCCCAAATCTGCTGATTAAATAAACAATGAGAAAATGAAACTCAGCATCCAGACAATAGGCGTGAGGATGCTGCATCCAAGCAGACGTCGCAGCATCCAGACAATAGGCATGAGGATGCTGCATCCAAGCAGACGTCGCAGCATCCAGACAATAGGCGTGAGGATGCTGCATCCAAGCAGACAATACAACAGAGAGGATGAACCTGGGCCTGATGTGTTTTCAGCCCTGGGGCAGCTCATGGCCAGACTTTTGGCTATGCTACTAGGAAGCTGTGCTGCTGGCAGGCAGTGGTGAGCAGGAAGTGTGTCAGCTGCAGTATAACTGCTGGTTTCATTCTCAGAGCGTAATTTAGCTTCTTGAGTGCAGCCCTGGACCAGCAGGGCAATTCTAGAAACTCACATCATGCTTCCCCTTTCACTGGACACCATCCTAGCTAGTTTCCTTTTAGAGAAAGGCTTTTCTCACCAATGGCATATGCTGAAAGAAATGACCAACAGGCTGGTGTGTTGGTTTCCCACTTAGTTGTTAGCCCTGTGGAAAGTGCAGATATAAACTATGACCTAAGATACAGGACTAGAAGTCGCAGGTATTTTGAGCCAAGCATAGCTTGACAATAAGCAGGCTTAGCAGGGTTAGCAGAGCCTGGTTATTCTGGACTGGGTCTGATTTCTTGCAACTATAGTTGAAAACCTCCTGGGAAGGGAAAGATGAATTTTGTTTTTGCTTTTGTTTTTTGTTTTGTTTTGGTGCTCATATTTTGGTACAGCCTGACAAAAGGGATATGGGATGGGAGGATTTGGTTTTCTCAATGGTTTTTCTCCGCTTAGAGAAAATGATGTTCTTGAAACGGGCATAACTCTTAGTAAAGAGAAGTGGGTAGTAAGGGAAGACATGATGCTCAAGTGTTTGAAAAGGCTCTATAAACCAGGAGACCAGAAGTCAAGGGACAGTTGGCATTTTGATTCTGTTTCAGTTCAGAAATCAGTCACAACACATTAATATTGCCCCCAGTTACATCGAACGGGTTACCTGGAAGGGAAGCTGGGGATGTATGGGAAGGCGGCAAAAGAGAAGAAGACCAAGACAACATTGCTGTTCAAGGTCTCAAAGTTTAATGAAGAACTTCCAATATACAGGCAGGGAGGAAAGACTGGAAGCTTCTCAGCAGAACTGGTGCAGTTGCTCTGCAGGTGGCTAGTGTTTCTCAGGAAACTGCAGGTCCTCGAAGAACAACGGGCTTCACCTTGGTCTGAGCACTCCACCCTAGGTGGAGGGGATTATGGCTGACACAGGAGTTCCCTCTCAAAGGCTGGGAGAGGAACTTCACATTGGTAGATGTCAAGTTCCTGCCAGGGTAGCATGGCACCTCAACAAGACTCTCTACACAATGACAGCATGTAAAGCTTCCTGAAGAACAAATGATGCAGCAATCACTTTATTTCTAATAGAGAGATAATTTCTATTCTTCAATGCAGGTTCAATGCTCATTTCACAAACATTCCCTGAATAGCTCCGATGTGTCCGGCAAAAAAACAGACACAATTCCTTATCTTCAAAGCATAGAGGAAGTGGAAGCACAGTGGAAGATACTAAGGAGAAAGAGGGGGAAGCTCCCAGAATGATCTCTGAAGATGGCTCACAGAAAAGACATTTGAGAAAAGGTAAAAAGAACAGTGGTTCTCAACCTGTGGGTCAAGACCTTGACCCTTTCACAGGGGTTCTCCTAAGACTATCAGAAAACAGAGACATTTGCATTATAATTCATAACAGTAGTAAATTCACAGGTATGAAGTAGCAGCAAAAATAATTTTATGGTTGGGGGTTACCGCAACATGAGGATGTATTAAATAGTCACAGTGTCAGGAAGATTGAGAACTACTGGTCTAGAAGGCTCATCTTCATCTTCTAAATCCAGTAGTGAAATGTTCTGAATCTAATTCCAGCTTACAGTTCTTAGAGAAGCACTGCCCTTCACTAATTGAAGCTACAAGTTCTTCAAACTAGGGGGTATGTTCAATCTATACTTGCTAGGGTGTATGGTCAATTGTTTCTTTGTCCTTTGGTGGCTTTCCAGTGCTTTTCTTACTTTAACCTGGTTATTGCTGAGGACCCAGTGTCTTAACCTGTATGATTCTGAGGATTTCTGGGCAAGACTGTAATGCTGTAACTTAAAGTCTTGTCACTAGTGCCATATGAACACTGGACCTGTTACCTACAGGGTCACAAGTCTGGAATTGTCTTACTAACTCCTTCCAACTCCTTCAAATCCACACTGAGTTTTTAGGACCATCATGACCCAATCCCTTGCCAAACTTCAGTAGCCATTTTCTAACAGCTCAAACTTCTAAACAGAATCCTGGGTGGTGCTGGCTTCATATTAGTGAAATAAGCAGCCACAAGATAGCTATGGTTGGTTTGGAAGCGTTAAAAATCCCTAGCACTGTGGTGTGCATGCATACCTGTAATTCAAGCACTCGGGGCCTGGAGGAGGAGAATGACAAGGTTAAATGAATGCTTGAATTCAGGTTATTCTTGGTTGAATATTCCACTATGTATAGGGCTGATTCACAACTGTTTGGTTTATCAGGACAACTAGGAAGTGTGTAGGTACAGAGTAGACAATAAGGGTTAGAGATGGAAGGAAGGACATGGAAGGGAGGAGGACAGGCCAAGAGCTGAAATGAGAAAGGGAAAAGGACAAAGGAGATGAAGTTGGATACCATGGATTAAATAAAGCAAAAGAGAAATGTAGAAAGACAAAGAAACAAGCATGCAGCTCCAGCCATGTTGAAGTTGTACTCTGTTCAGAGAGCAGGAGAATAACCCAGGCCAAGTTGGTCTGTTACATCAAGGCGGGTCTCCAAATGTTGTCCTTCAGGAGTTCTAGCCAGGACTCCCTAAATCTCTCTTGGTTCTTGGTTCAGATGCATATGTAAAGAACTACCAGATGGGGTTTCTGTCTGCACCCTGAGCTGATCCCATGCCACAGCATTCCATGCCCAAATACCACCAGGAGACAGCTGGTCTCCCAGGAGTATTGACATGCCTGTGAGCACAGGTAAGACCACCACCTTTGCTCAAATTCCAGGCCCAAGAAGGGCCCGACAGGAGCCATTAGGACATAGGAACCAAGGAAAAGCCCAGACAGGATCCTTCCTGTTTCCATCTGCACCCTGGAGCTGAACCTGTACCACAACTCTCCATACCTAAATTCCTCTGGGAGAGAACTGGCCTCCTAGGAGTACTGACACATAGGCTTGCAGGAGGAACAAGCCACAGTCAGAGACAGCAAGACCAGCTAACACCAGAGATAACTCCAGATGGTGAGAGGCAAGGGCATGAACATAAGCAGCAAAAACCAAGGCTACTTGGCATCATCAGAACCCAGTTCTCCCACCAAAGCAAGTCCTAGATGTCCCAACACACCAGAAAAGTAGGACTCTGATTTAAAATCACGTCTCATATTGATGATAGAGGACTTTAAAAAGGACATAAATAATTCCCTTAAAGAAATACAGAGGAACACAGGTAAAGAGCTAGAAGCCTTTAAGGAAAAAAAAAATCTTTAAAGAATTAGAGGGAAGCATAACCAAACAGGTGAAGGAATTGAACAAAACCATCCAGGATCTGAAAATGGAAATAGAAACAATAAATAAGTCACAAAGGAAGACAACCCTGCAGATAGAAAACCTAGAAAAGAGATCAGGAGTCGTACATGCAGGCATCATCAACAGAATACAAGAGATAGAAGAGAGAATCTCAAGTGCAGAAGATACCATAGAAAACACTGACAACAGTCAAAGAAAATGCAAAATGCATTTTCCTAACCCAAAACATCCAGGAAATATAGGACAAAATGAGAAGACCAAACTTAACGATAATAGGTATAGAAAAGAGCAAAGATTCCCAAATTAAAGGGCCAGTGAATATCTTCAACAAAATTCTAGAAGAAAACTTCCATAACCTAAAGAGACAGATGCCCAAAATATATGCCTTCAGAACTCCAAATAGATTGAACTAGAAAAAAAATTAATCCTGTCACATAATAGTCAAAAGACCAATTGCACAAAACAAAGAATATTAAAAGCAGTAAGGGAAAAAGGTCAAGTAACATATAAAGGCAGACCTATCAGAATGACACCAACTTTTCACTAGAGGCTATGAAAGCTAGAAAATCCTGGAAGATGTAATACAGACCCTAAAAAACACAAATGCCAGCCCAGGCTACTATACCCAGCAAAACTCTCAACATAGATGGAGAAACCAAGATATTCCATGACAAAAACAAATTTACACAATATCTTTCTACAAATTCAGCCCTATAAAGAATAATACATGGAAAACTCCAATACAAGGAGGGAAACTACACCCTAGAAAAAGCAAGAAAGTAATCTTCTCTCAACAAATCCAAAAGAAGATAGCTACATAAACATAAAAATAATGTCAAAAATAACAGGAAGCAACAATCACTATTCCTTAATATATCTTAACATCAATTGACTCAATTTCCCGATAAAAATACATAGACTAACAGACTGGATACGTAAACAGGACCCAGAATTTTGTTGCACATAGAAAACGTACCTCAGTGTCAAAGACAGACACTACCTCAGAGTAAAGGGCTAGAAAACAATTTTCCAAGCAAATGGTCCCAAGAAACAAGCTGGAGTAGACATTCTAATATCAAATACAACCAATTTTCATCAAAAAAGTTATTAAAAAGGATAAGGAAGGATAGTTCATACTCCTTAAAGGAAAAACCTACCAAGAGGAACTCAATTCTGAACATCTATGCTCCAAATGCAAGGGTACCCACATTCATAAAGCTCAAAGTACACATTGAACCTCATACAATAACAGTGGGAGACTTTAACACCCCACTATCTCATCAGTGGATAGATCATGGAAACAAACTAAACAGAGAAACAATGAAACTAACGAAAGTTATGGACCAAATGGATTTAACAGATATCTATAGAACATTTCATCCTAAAACAAAAGAATATATTTTCTTCAGCACCTCATGGTACATTCTCCAAAACTGACCATATAATCAGTCATAAAACAGGCCTCAACAGATACAAGAAGATTGAAATATTCCCACGCATACTATTAGACCACTACTAAGACTGCTCTTCTATTGCAACAAAAAATCAGAAAGCCTACATACACATGGAAGCTGAACAGTGCTCTGCTCAAAGATACCATGGTCAAGGAAGTAATAAAGAAATTAAAGACTTTTTAGAATTTAATTAAAATAAAAGGACAACATACACAACCTTATGGGACACAATGAAAGCAGTGCTAAGAGGAAAACTCATAGCTCTGAGTGCATTTAAAAAGAAACTGGAGAGAACATACACTAACATCTTTACAGCATACCTGAAAGCTTTAGAACAAAAAGAAATAAATACACCCATGAGGAGTAGAAGGCAGGAAATAATCAAACTCAGGGCTGAAATCAACCAAGCAGAAACAAAAAGAACTACACAATTAATTAACAAAATCAGGAGCTGGTTCTTTGAGAAAATCAACAAGATAGATACACCCTTAGCCAGACTAACCAGAGGGCACAGAGACAGTATCCAAATTAACAAAATCAGAAATTAAAAGAAAGAGATAACAACAGAAACTGAGGAAATTAAAAAAATCATCAGATCCTACTACAAAAGCATATACTCCTCCAAACTAGAAAATCTGCGTGAAATGAACAATTTTCTAGACAGATACCAGCTACCAAAGTTAAATCAGGATCAGATAAACCATATATACAGTTCCATAACCTCTAAAGAAATAGAAGCAGTCATTAATAGTCTCCCAACCAAAGAAAAAGCCCAGGACCAGATGGGTGTAATGCAGACTTCTATCAGACCTTCAAAAAAGACCTAATACCAATACTCTTCAAACTATTCCACAAAACAGAAACAGAAGAAACACTACACAACTCATTCTGTGAAACCACAGTTACATTGACACCTAAACCGCACAAAGACCCAATAATGAAAGAGAACTTTAGACCAATTTCCCTTATAAGACCCATGCAAAAATACTAAATAAAATTCTCACAAACCAAATCCAAGAACACATCAAAAACTATCATTCACCATGTTCAAGTAGGCTTTATCTCAGAGAGATAGGGATGGTGCAATATACAGAAATCCATCAATGGAATCCACTTCGTAATCAAACTCAAGTAAAAAAAAAAAAAAAGACATTATCATTTCATTAGGTGCTAAAAAGCATTTGACAAAATTCAACATCCCCTTCATGTTAAAAGTTTTGATGAGATCAGCAATTCTAGGCCCAGAACTAAACATAGTAAAAACATTATACAGCAAACCAATAGCCAACATCAAACTAAATGGAGAGAAATTTGAAGCAATCCCACCAAAATTAGGGACTAGACAAGGCTGCTAGCTCTTTCCCTATCTATAAAATATAGTACTTGAAGTTCTAGCTCGAGCAATTAGACAACAAAAGGAGTTCAAAGGGATACAAATTTGAAAGAAAGAAATCAAAATACAACTATCTGCAGATGATATGTTAGTATACTTAAGTGACCTCAAAAATTCTACCAGTGAACTACTAAAACTGATAAACAACTTCAGCAAAGTGGTTGGATATAAAATTAACACAAACAAATCAGTAGCCTTACTATACTCAGAGGACAAGCTGGCTGAGAAAGAAATGAGGGAAATGACACCCTTCACAATAGTCATAAACAATATAAAATATCTTGGTATGACTGTACCACAAGATCTGTACCAAAGATCTGTACCACAAGAACTTCAAGTCTCTGAAGAAAGAAATCGAAGAAGACCTCAGAAGATGGAAAAATCTCTTATGCTCGTGGATTGGCAGAATTAATATGTTAAAAATGACCATCTTGCCAAAAGCAATCTATAGATTCAATGCAGTCCCCATCAAAATTCCAACTCAATTCTCCATAGAGTTAGAAAGAACAACTTGCAAATTTATTTGGAATAACAAAAAACACAGGATGGTGAAAACTATTCTCAACAATAAAAGAACTTCTTATCCCTGACTTCAATCTATAGTACAAAGCAATGGTGATTAAAAAAAAAACAAAAAACAAAAAACAAAAAAACCTGTATTCTATCGGTACAGGGACAGTCAGGTAGATCAATGGAATAGAATTGAAGACCCAGAAATAAACCCACACACCTATGGTCACTTGATTTTTGACCAAAGAGTTAAAACCATCCAGTGGGAAAAAGACAGAATTTTCAACAAATGGTGCTGGTTCAACTGGAGGTCAGCATGCAGAAGAATGTGAATTGATCCATTCTTATCTCCTTGTACAAACTTCAAGTCCAAGTGGATCAAGGACCTCCACATAAAACCTGATACACTGAATTTAATAAAATTTATAAAAAATTATAAATAAAATAAATAAAATTTAATAAAATTTAATAAAAGAGAAAGTGGGGGAAAGCCTTGAACACATGGACACAGGGGAAGAGCATAATAGCTTATGCTCTAAGATCAAGAATTAACAAATGGGACCTCATAAAATTGCAAAGCTTCTGTATAGCAAAGGATACTGCCAATAGGACAAATTGGCAACCAACAGATTTGGAAAAGATCTTAACCAATCCTACATCTGATAGAGGGGTAATATCCAATATATACAAAGAACTCAGGAAGTTAAACTCTAGAGAACCAAATAATCCTATTTTTAAAAAATGGGGAACAGAGCTAAACAGAGAATTCTCCACTGAGGAAACTTGAATGGCTGAGAAGCACCTAAAGAAATGTTCAACATCCTTAGCCATCAGGGAAATACAAATCAAAACAACGCTGAGATTCCACCTCACACCAGTCAGAATGGCAAAGATTAAAAATTCAGGTGACAGCTTGCAAGGATCTGAAGACAGAGGAACACTCCTCCATTGCTGTTGGGATTTCAAGCTGGTACAACCACTCTGGAAATCAGTCTGGCAGTTCCTCAGAAAACTTGGCATGGCACTTCTGGAGGACCCTGTTATACCACTCCTGGGCATATACCCAGAAGATGTTCCTACACGTAATAAGGACAAATGTTCCACTATGTTCATAGCAACCATATTTATAGTAGCCAGAAGCTGGAAACAATTCAGATGCCCCACAATGGAAGAATAGATACAGAAAATGTGGTACATTTACACAATGGAATACAGTTCAGCTATTAAAAAATGTTGAGTTCATGAAATTCTTAGGCAAATGGATGGAACTTGAAAATATCATCCTGAGTGAAGTAACTCAGTCACAAAAGAACACAGGGTATGCTCTCATTGATAAGTGGATCTTATCCCAAAATTTTGGAATACCCAAAATTCACAGACCATATGAAGTCCAAGTAGGAAGACCAAATTGTGGATTCTTCAGTGCTTCTTAGAAAGGGAAGCATAATACTCACATGACAAAATATGGAGACAAAGTATGGAACAGATATTAAAGAAAAGGCCATCCAGAGACTTCTTCACCTGGGGATCCATCCCACATACACTCAGCAAACATGGACTGTACTGTGGATCCCGGGAAGTGCTTGCTGACAGGCGCCTGATATGGCTGTCTCCTGAGATGCTCTGCCAGAGACTTACAAATACAGAGGCAGATGCTGGCAGCCAACCATTGGACGGAGCACAGGCTCCTCGATGGAGAAGTTGGAGAAGGCACTGAAGAAGCTGAGGGGCTTTGCAGCCCCATGTGGGGAGCAACACTGTCAACTGGCTAGCCCCCTGGGTCTCCTGGAGACTGGACCACCAACCAAAGGGTACACATGGAGGTATCCATGGCTCCAGCTTCATATGTGGCAGAGGATGGCCTTGTTGGACATCAGTGGGGGTTGAGGCCTTTGAACCCGAGGGTGCTCAATGGCCAAGTGTAGGCAACACCAGGACGGGAAGGTGGGAGTGGGTGAGTGAGTTGGTGAGCACACTCATAAAGGCAGAGGGAGGAGGGATGGTATAGGTTGTTTCAGAATGATTGACTTTGAAATCTCACACTCTGGTAGCATGGTGCCAGGATTAGGCAGAGGCCACTGAGAGAAGGCTACATGACTCTGAGTGACCATTGCAAAGAGCTGAGCTAGCAACTCACTTTCCTTGGACAGTCTCTCTCAGGTAAGCGTCATCCTTACTTTTCTATTACTGAGGCGCATTCTTAGGAACCCATTCCCTCACTCAGAGGAATTTACCTCATATTTCTATAGCCAGAAACAAGATGGGTTGAAAAGAGTGGCCAGAAGCCCTTTGAGAATTTGATTCTGCCTGTTGACTTTGATTCTAAATACCTGGTTGTTACCTTTTCCAAGCAAGCTGGAAACAGAAGTTAAAAATCCCATAGAAGGAAAAAACGATGTCTGAGAGAGAAAGGGAAGATGAGCCTTAGGATCCTAACTTGCTATCCAGAATAAGCCTGGCCTTCCTGTAGCCAGAGCACAGGAAGGAAATGTCAAGCTCAAATTACCCACAGATTGGGCTATTTAGCCTTTTGTTTCCTCCAAATACAACATAGTATTTATTTGTTGGCAACAGCATTCCAAGCACTTGCTGGTTATTGAGGCTATTAATACTGGGTATCTTCATGGGTCTTGTTGGGTGAGAGAGTTTATATGCATAAGAAGCCACACTGCATTTGTCTGCTTTGGCACAAGATAGTTTGTGTAAAACCAGCTCACATTTGCTGAATGATTGATGTTCTAGAAACTTCTGCATGACAGAAGTGTCATCTGGTCCTCAGCAACTTAGAGGTCAGAGGAGACATGAAGTCAGAGAAAGGGCAGGGGGAGGGAGTTATATTGTATTGTCATGCCTCTTGGTCTCAGGTGACACAGGATGAAAAGTCAGGGAATTGTGGTGACATGGGACAAAAGACTGGAAAAGGAGGAGGCTCTGGTCCTGACACTCCTCTATTTTTGCTGCTCAGGAAGGCAGGAGACTTCATACTTCAGAAGCCACTGACTGTCAGGGTATCAAGTGGTCCCACCAAGACCTTTAAGTTCTCTAAAAGGTATCTTACAACAAAAGCAATAGTGTGCTCACTTAAAACCAGGTAATACATTCCCAAAGACCTCTCAATCAAGGATGTTGAGGACAGTGATTAGGTTATACTATGTAGGGTGAAATTGATATAGAGTGGTATCACCATTCTCTAGAGTGACAGGACTTAATAGTTCTCCCACACATATGTGCAAATATGTATGATATCTATCTATCTATATCATATATCTATATCTATCTATCATATATTATCTCTCTTTCTCTCTCTCTCTCGATATATATATGGATTTATTGGAATGACTTAATAGGCTGTGGTCTAGTTAATCCAATGACTTGCTGCAAACAGAAACTCTAAGAATCCAGTAGTTGCTCAGTCCCCATGGGCTAGATGTCTCAGATGGTCTTCAGCATATGCTGGAAACTCAAAGAACTAGGCTCTAATGCCAGTGAAGGAATGGATATGCTAGTAAGGTGAGGGTAAGCAGGCTACCCGTAAGCCAGCCTCTGAGCCAGCCTCTACCTCTAAGCCAGCCTCTACCTCTAAGCCAGCCTCTACCTATTGCACAAGCTTCCTTCTCCCATGTCCTTATATAGGCGTCCAGCAGGAGGTGTGGCCGATTAGAGGTAGATTTTCCCAGATCCAAAGATCTGGATTAAATGTATGTCTTTCTACTTCTAAGATCCAGATAAGAAATGGGCTTTTCTATTTCAAATTTAGCAAATACCCCTCACAGGTATGTCCTCCATTTCTGAGTTTTGGTTAATTCCAGATGCAATCAAGTTGACAACCAAGAATAGCATCACAAATGGTATGCTCCTAGCATACTCCTCATTTAGACTTAGATGATTCCCATCACAAATGTGCTGCGTAACTTTGTTTACTGATGGTAGTTTGAATGAAAATGGCCGATAGCAAGGTCGTGAAGAAAGGAACGTGAGGTGGTGGAGCCATTTCTTCCACCTTCCGTGTCTTCATCCCTCGAAGAACTCCCTGCAGCTGCATGTTGGGCCAGAGTATCCGGAGGCTCACCACCTCCATGGTTCGTTGCAGCCACTATGAGAATGATCCAGGGAAGAAATTGCCATTTTCAGTGGAAAACAAGTGGTGGTTACTGGCTATGATGACTGTGTATTTTGGTCTGGGTTTGCAGCTCCTTTCTTTATAGTAAGGCACTGGCTACTTAAAAAAAAATAAGGGTATTTAGTCCATCCTTTTAACAGAATGAAAAAAGTTTAAGATATATGATCTGAATATTGTATTAAGCTATTGAACCTTTATACTAGGAAAAATTGTAAATAAACTAATGACATGAAAGAAAGAAAGAAAGAAAGAAAGAGAAAGAAAGAAAGAAAGAAAGAAAGAAAGAAAGAAAGAAAGAAAGAAAAAGAAAGAGAGAGAGAGAAAGAAAATGGTCAATATAGGCTCATAGGGAGTGGCACTATTAGGAGGTGTGGCTTTGTTGGAAGAAGTGTGTCAATGGGGGTAGGTTTTGAGGTTTCAGATAGTGAAACCAGGCTCAATCTCTCCCCTCCTCTCCCCTCCCCTCCCCTCCTCTCCTCTCCTCTCCCCTCCTCTCCTCTCCCCTCCCCTCCTCTCCCCTTCTCTCCTCTCCCCTCCTCTCCTCTCCTCTCCCCTCCCCTCCCCTCCTCTCCCCTTCTCCCCTCCCCTCCTCTCCCCTCTCCCCTCCCCTCCCCTCTCCCTACTCACCTCCCCCTCTCCCCTTTCCTCCCCCTCCATCCTCCCCTCCCCCTTCCCTCCCCTCCCCTCTCCCCTCCCCTCTCCCTACTCACCTCCCCCTCTCCCTTTTCCTCCCCCCTCCATCCTCCCCTCCCCTCCCCCTTCCCTCCCTCTCTCTCCCTCTTTCTCCTCTCCCTCTCCGTCCCTCTCCCTCACCTCTTCCTCTCTCTCCCTGTTGCCTGCTGATTCACATATAGAACTCTCAGTGCCTTCCCCAGCACCATGTCTGCCTGCACACTGCCATGTTTCCTGCTGTGATGATAATTGACCAAGCCAGCCTCTACCTATAAGCCAGCCTCAATGAAAGGTTTTCCTTTATAAGAGTTGCCATGGTCATATTGTCTCTGAACAACAATGAAAACCTTAACTAAGAAGTTGGTGCCAGAATCTGAGGTATTGCTGCAACATGTCTGATCACGTTTTTGTTGGGAGGAATTTAGATTTGAGGATTTGGGATTAGGGAAGCAGTTGAATGCTTTAAGCAGAGATTAATGGGCCATTTCTAGTAGAAGCATTGAAGGCAATGATAATGAGGCAGATTTAAACTGTAGGGGTCTGATTCAAGAGGTTTCAGAATGGAAGAATAGTAATATGTAGCCTGGAGAACTTTCTTGGAATATTTTGGTGAAGAATGTGGTTGCTTTCTACCCTTGCCCAAAACATCTGCCTTAGGATAAACTGAAGAGTTATGGATTAACAACTTTAGCAGAGATCACCTAACAGGCTAGTATTGATTATGTTGCTTGGTTATTAGTGGCCACACTAATGGAGATCTATTATGAAGGGTGCAAACTGAACAGAAAGAAATACAAAATGTACAGTTTTAGAAGAAAAGTGGCCCCAGGAAGTGTAAACAGATTAAAGGACAGCCTGATGCTAAGTGGAATGAAGGGAGTGGTGACCTCACAGCCAGACCCCACACAGCTAAGTTTACAACTTCTGAAAAAGAATCAAAGAACGTTTAGGGCTGGCACCGGTAGCACACATCTTTAATCCAAGCAATCAGAAGCAGAGACTGGCAGATCTCTGAGTTCAAGGCCAGCCTGGTCTACAAAGCAAGTTCCAGGACAGCTAAACTTAGGTAAAGAAGGAAACCATCAAAACCAGGAAGCTGATGAAGATGTCATTGATTTAGTAGGCCATGTTCCAAACCCAACCAGCAACAGAATTGGACAGCTTCAGTCACTTGGATCTGGCTTTATAATCAAGGATAGAAGAAAGGGGTTATCGATTCTCCCTCTGTGTCCAAGGAAAACCTTTGAGGCCAGGCATGTATGAGGGGTGTCCCTGTGTGGAGGCCCACAGAGGCCATTGCATGAAGCTCTGAAGGTGAAACTTAGATTGCCTTAGAGACACCAAGATGTTGGAAACGCTGGAGCTATGGGATCCCTGAGGAGAGTTGTTAACAGGGAGTGGAACCAGATCCCTGAGGAGAGTTGTTAACAGGGAGTGGAACCAGCCCAAGATTAAGAAGAGTGTTTCAGTCAACAAAGCTAAAAGGAGTTGTAGATCTGAAAAAGCACTTTGACATTAGACATAGAGTTGCAGAGTTTAGAGTTTGTCCTGCTGATATTTGGTCTTGCTTTGATCTAGTATTTCCTCTTATGCCCCTTTTCCTCCTCTTTGAAGTAGTAATGTATATTGTGTACAATTGTGTGTTGGAAGTATGTGATCGTTTTATTCTTTTCATTTTGATTTTTACAGAAGTTACAGTTTAGAGATTGCCATGAATCTGCAAAGATATTTTGGACTTTTAAACATGGCTCAGACTGATAGACTATGGGGACAATCCTGGAGTTGGACTGAATGCATTTCTGCATTATGACACAGCTACAAGCCTATGGGGCCGGGGAGTGGAATGTGAAGGTTTAAATGAAAATGGCCGCCAAAGGCTCATAGGGAGTGGAGCTATTAGGAGATGTGTCTTGGAGTAGGTGTGGCCTTGTTGGAGGAAGGATGTGACTGGAGATGGACTTTGGAGTTTCAGATGCTCTATCTCTCTCTCTCTCTTCCTGCCCCCAGCTGACCCAGATGGAGAACTCCTGGTTCCTTCTCCAGTACCATGTCTACATGCACACCACCATGTTTCTTGCTGTGATAATGCACTGAATCTTTGAATCTGTAAGCCAGCCCCAGCTCAATGTTTACATTTATAAGAGGTGCAGTGATCATGGTCTCTCTCTTCACAGCAATAGAAACTCTAAGACTCTATTTGGAAAAAATATATGTCAACTGTTAACTTTGTTACAAAGTAATGACTTTAGGCAATGTGAGAAAGAGAGGGAGTGGCTTCTGAGCAAGCCTTAGAGATGGAACTGGAGAGCCACCAAATCTCTCCTGTATGTAACCATTGTAAAGAAACCTAATTGCAACTCTCCCTTAGAGAAGCCCAAGGTGTCCCAGCCCGTATGCCTGACTTGTCCTAGATCCCTTTTCTATTTTCAGTGAGTCTGAGCTTCACATTTGGTTCTTCCTGAAATTCATTGTCTTCTGAAATTCAGGTCCTACTCTGTTTGGTTGGAGGTTTCAGAAGAGAACTCTTCAGGAGGCTGCCAGTGTGGTGTGGCTCTGTGTCTCTACTGCTGGCAACACAAGGATCAGTCACAGCCTAGGCTAGAACTAGGTTTATTAACTTCCAAACCAAGTCTCTCTGTGCTTCAGTGTGTGGGGGGAGAAACCTCAGTGACTGCACAGTTTGAGCCAAGTTTTAGTGACTCTAGAACTGTCAGAGATGTGACACTGGTTTTCACTTAACAATATATATTTAGCAGCAATTGACTATAATTTGGTGGGGTGGGGAAAAGAAGCAAAGAAAAAGAAGATGGCATTTTATGCAACATTATACAAAAATTCAACAAGCATTTGAAAGTGAAATATTACATAAAGAAGTAAGACAGGCTCAGGGAAAAGCAACACGTCCTCGCTGCTCTGCCATTTTCGAAATGGTGTGTGGTTTCTTTGGTACGGTGAGATAAAGGGATGAAATACATGAATACAGAGGTGATTTTGGAACTCATACAGCCAAGCACACAGAGCTGTTCCTTAAAGAGTTCTATCGAATTGGGTGCTGGGCTTTCCAGTGGAACTTTAGACATTAGAGATGCCTGTAATTCTTCCTGTGATTCTCTTCTCTGACTGACTCATCCAGGCAGGTTATATACAGATCATTTTACAAAGAAAATGGCCAGTGTACTGTTTGGGGCTAGCTAGGTCAGGTTCGTGCTGATCATCTGTCTCAGTTCTAAGATTTAATTAAGGTAGAGTATTTTCGTCATTTTAAAGCCAATCTAGCAGCATGCATTAAACCCAGCCACTCCTGTTTTTACTGGTCACTTTTCAGTCAATGTCATGTCTCCTTTAGATCTTATTTCTGTAACCATTTTAAATAGCAACAAAGAGCTCTGCAAACATAAATTCCTTCTCAACCGCTCTAAGTGCTTTGCTTATGACGTTTGTGGCAAGCCTGGCTATTGTGTTTAGTTAAGAGGGAGAAAAATGTCCTTTCTTCTAAAATAGTACAACTTTAGTCTATGAGGGATAACATCTGGCTCATCTTAAGATCAGACTCATAATGACTGTCCACTGCCACCATCTAACCTCATGAAATCAGCATAAAACAACTCTTCAGGCCTTTATTCATCAAACTGAATGCTTTTCATTAGGATTCTACTCAAAGAGAAAGTCTGAGAAAATTATGTAGCAATCATCTTCCCCTTAACCTAAAAATAAAATACAAATGTGAATCCGTTCACAGCATTTCATGTTTGCCCCTCCCCCACAGCCACCCAGTGACATGGTTGAACCAAGATGAGGAGCTGAGGACCCCCACGGGCACGTCATCAAGAGTCTGTGCAGTAGCTTCGAGATCCTTCTCTGATTAGCTGTGTTTTCTCATTTGTATTTGTAGGCTGGAGAACAACTGGAAAGCCCATATCTGGGGAGGAAAACAGAGAAACAATAATCAAAACTTTTTTTTTTAAAGATTTATTATATGTAAGTACACTGTAGCTATCTTCAGACACACCAAAAGAGGGTGTCAGATCCCATTACAGATGGTTGGGAGTCACCATGTGGTTGCTGGGATTTGAACTCAGGACCTCTGGAAGAGCAGTCGGTGCTCTTAACCGCTGAGCCATCTCTCCAGACCTCAAACCTGTTTTTAACCACATTCCTTTGGTAATGGGGCAAATAGTAATGTTTTGGTAAAATAACAAGCATGCTTATGAGACATTACCTGAATCTCTCCTGTGAATTACAGAATTATAACTAAACCTGGGTTGTACACTGCTCATTCCTGGGATTCCATTTCCCATGAAAACTACATGCATGAAATATACGGAGGAGAGTCCTAGAGTTTTGTAGTTCATAGCTGTATGGCTGGCTCTTGTTGGAGCAGAAGTTTAAGCCTAGGGCTTGCTTTGGTGGAGAACTTAAGGGGAAGTTTAACACCTAACTAGTGTCCAAGGCAGCCACACTCCCTCTTCAATCTATATGAAGCTCCGCTCTGGTGCTGGACTGAGGAAGCTTCCTTAAAAATGTTTGAAGACAAACCAATAAGCACACAAATTGCCAGCCCATGTCTTTTCAGTACCCATGTTTTCTATGAGATACCAAGATAATCATTAACCATACAGTTGTTCAGTGCAAGGTATACTCTCAGGAACCTAGCAGAATGAGTTCACATTTGACCAAGCACAAAGGGATCCCTATAAAATGGCAACAAACCTGAGCCCATAGTAAACATACATGCACACTCATATGGTTGCCCATGTACAGAAAGAGAGGCAGAGAAGCAATCTACACTGAGCAAAAGCTCTAGAGTAACATCAAAAGATGAAATAAGATTCAGAGAGGCTTCCATTTTTACATTTATCAAATACAAGTGTATGAAAGAATTATGTATTAAAGATAACAGATTTTGAAAATAAAATTTTAGCAATCGAAGATTCTGAAATTACATTAAAAAAAACTAATGAGTTCTAAAAGACTAAAAAGAGAATTCATGAAGTAGAAGACCTATTTGAAGAAATTATTCAGAATGCAACACAGACACAACGAGAAAATATGGTAAGAGATTAAAAAGTATAAGAACAGAGTGCTAAGACTTAGCCTGCGTCTAATAATATGCTTTGCAGGAAGAAATGTTTTAAAAAGAAGAAAAGTAATGTTTGAATCCACAAGGTTCAAGAACCAACTGAATTCCCCTACAAACTAATATCTCTTTCTTCTTTTGCTTGCTTTCATCTTTGGTGGTATTGTGCATTTGTGTGCAGGTGTCTGTTTATGTGGGAATACATGATTGTGTGGACAAGTGTATGTGGAAGACAGTTGATAACCTTAGGTAATATTCCTCAGGAGCCATCTACCTAGGTCAGCCTTTGCCCTCACATATGTGTATGTACACATATACGGACACTGTATACACATGTGTACACACTCTACTTGCATATAAGTGTTCAACCTTAGAAGTAAATGAAGAGATAAAAATTAGAGCCATGGCACTATACCACACCCTACACCAGACTGACACATATTTTTCAGTCACTCAGTGCCCAGAATCAGCAAGAATGTGTGTTTCTGTACTCACATTAACTCTTAGTAGAAATATAAATTAACCCTTCAGCTTTTCTGAACTGCTTGGTGCTACTTAATATATTGTAGATGTCAATAACCTGTGCCTATGGGATTCCATTCCTGTGTACAATCACAAACACCCCTTAGCATTCGTGCACCAAGATCTAAGTACAAGAACATTCCTATCAGCTGTGCGCAATCAAACTGCTACTCAATCATCAGCAGTAGAATGAACACTGCATTATAAGATGCTTTTTAAAAGAATATTATAATGGTGAAAATAAATAAATGAAATCCACAAAATGAAATCCAGACAAAATAGGAACTGTGGCTTGGACAAGGAATTTTAGAATGATCCAAACGTGAAGCAAAGTGAGACTGATGGAAAGTGGGAATATGGTTGCCCTTCCATTCTGCACACCCACCTAAACCTGTGGCGGAGTGAATGCCTGCCCCTGGACCCAACAGCACCCCCCCCTCCTAAAAGGCCTGCAAACCAGGAACATAGGACCCAGGAAACCTGATCTAACCTGGGACACAGGAGGCCTGCCCTAACCAGCATGCAAACAAATCACTATATAAACAAACAAAATCACATGCTGGGCCAGTCAAATGCTGAAAAGCCTTTGACAAAATCCAATACCCCTTTAAGTTAAAAGTCTAGGGGAGATCAGAAGTTCATGGCACATACCTAAACATAATAAGTGCAAACCAGCAATCCAACATCAATCAAATTAAATGGAGAGAAATTTGAAGCAATCCCACTCAAATTAGAGATGAGACAAGGCTGCCCACTCTCTCCCTATCTATTCAATTCAGTACTTGAAGTGCTAGGTAGAATAATTAGACAACAAAAGATCAAAAGGATACAAGTTAGAAAGGCAAAATTCAAGGTATCACTATTTGCAGATGATATGATAGTATATATAAGTGACTCCCAAAATTCTAGCAGAGAACTTTTACAGCTGATAAACAACTTCAGCAAAGGTGCCACGTAGAACATTAACTCAAGCAAATCAGTAGCTTTCTTCTACGCAAAGGATCAATAAACTGAGAAAAAAGGTAGAGAAACAACACCATTCACAAATAGCCACAAATAATATAAAATATCTTGGTGTGACTTTAGGCACACAAGTGAAAGATCTCTATGACAAGAACTTCAAGTCTTTGAAGAAAGAAATCAAAGAAGACCTCAGAAGATGGAAAGATCTCCCACGTTCATGGACTGGCAGGATTAATATAGTAAAAATGCCCATCTTATCAAAAGCAATCCCCATCAAAAGTCCAACACAATTCTTTACAGACATGGAAGGAGCAATTTTTAACTTCATATGGGAAACCAAAAGAAAAAAAAAACAGGGTAGCTAAAAACAATTTTGAACAATAAAAGAACTTCTGGAGGAATCACCATCCTTGACCTCAAGCTGTACTACAATAGTACAATGATGCAATAGTACAATAGAGCAATAATGAAAAAAAAAGTTGTGCTTCTCTTTGGGGAAAGGGGATGTGGCGGGGGGGGGGGGTCAGAAAACAAATGTACAATTCACTCTCTTTATTTGACAAATATCTCCTAGGACCAAAACAGGATCCAATGGGGCTACTCATTGTTCATCCCCCATGTCCTGGCGACCACCAACCTGTTTTTTCCTTCACAAATTCAACTGTCCTGAATTGTTTTCCCTGACTGGAAACACAGCAGTCTTGGTTTTTGTACCTAGCTTCTTTCAGTTAGCACCACACCCCCAAGTTTGTCTCTCTACAAAGTGTGCCCGTGTGCTTCCCTCCGAGTCTCTGCGGTTCCCCCTTGACTCCTCTCCCTCTCTTGGAGCTGTTCCTGGTACTCTACTGCTTCTCAGGCAGTCTGTCAAGGCACTGTACCGCCCCTGCTGGTCATATTGCATTTTGACAGGTTGAACGTTTCCTTGAATACACAGCTTGGTTCCAAGCTCTTTGCAAATACTGTCTTCCGTGAGGCTGCTTCACTAACTCAGTGGTAAAACTGTTCTGTAGAGGACCATCCTATGACTCCACCTGCCTGGCCTGGCCTGTGGAACACCATTCACTATCTTGTCTGCAGGACTGACAGAGAGACTGTACCAAATATTTCTTGTATCAATACTCATCCCTTCAAATGTGTCCCATTTCCACTTCTTGCTCTTCTATGTTTCTGAATTAATTGTGACTTTGCTGGGAGAGCTATAAAAAGCCTAAAACCATGTCACTCCCCTCCTGTTCACTTTCCCAGGCTCTGTGTTTCTTCTTTGATAGGTTTATTGTCCCTGCAAATTGCATGTATCTCTATGTGTTTCTGTGCATAGTATTTTAATATTAGATATATAAAGATGTACTCAGTCCCCTCCCACACACACCTTACTGAATCTTGGCAGCTACACCGTGAAGGTGCACTTGGAGCCACCTTGCTGGGGACAGCTCTGAGCTGCTGATCTGCACCACTACCCTGGCCTGGTGCCTTGATGCTCCATGATGTCTTTGTATGAAGCATCCCAGGTTGCTAGTGATTAGTTTTATTTTTATTTATTTAATTAATTAATTAATTAATTAATTAATTTTTTGGTTTTTTGGATTTGGTCTTTTCGAGACAGGGTTTCTCTGTGTAGCCCTGGCTGTCCTGGAACTCACTCTGTAGACCAGGCTGGCCTCGAACTCAGAGATCCGCCTGCCTCTGCCTCCCAGAGTACCGGGATTACAGGCGTGCGCTGCCACCGCCCGCCTAGTGATTAGTTTTCTTCCACTGTTCTTAGACATTGGTTGCTTGCAGGGAAAAGGAAACTGAATGAGGGTGCAAAGAGAGGGAGGATGAATTTCCATCTCTCTTGGTTGGCTTTTCCTGGCGTGGCAGATGTGGTGAATGCTCAGCAGCACGTGTAATACACATCTCTAGATCTTGGCAGAAGACAAAGCCATGTGGAGCCAGAGTTTATGGAGGCTCTATCCAGGTGACTGGCAACAACAACTAAGCAATCAACATTTTTCTGAACTCTGAATCATACATTTTAGATCCAAGGTCAGCACTATAAAACCTTCTCTCTTTTAAATACTCTGCTCCACCTCTTTCCATAAAAAGAAAGCTGTTAATTCACAAGAGATTGTTAGTGTTTACCTAAACAGTTTTGTTTGGATTTATTCTTTTGGCTTCAGCATAGAAGGGGAAAAACTGAATTTAGCACTTGCATTTTGATCTGTGTTCCCAGAATGTTCAGAAATGACTGGCTACAGTTTAGACTTTTGTTCAAAATTCCACACAGTGGAATATGGGAGGGTAGAGGAAATAATATTTCATAGTGCTTCACTGGTGTGGTTTTATTATTTCAAGGGCTAAAATTCATGGAAGTTTCAAACTTGGAGGGCACTTTGAAAAAGACAGGAGAACCCATTTGTGACTTTTCTAACTGTCAGCAAATATTAAAGCTGGCACCATTTTGAATTGTCTGCCCTTCATTTTTTAATCATGGTAGTTGGGTAATTTATTTAAACATTTCAACATTGTCTAAAGAAATAGAATAACTCAAACAACTTTCTCCCTTCTACTAGCAAATCCTACTTAGTACCACCACACATGAACAGAGACTTATATCATGTTTACAACTTCAGAGACTCTTATTAGTACAACAGCAGCAAACAGCAGGAGAAGCTGAAATGCATGCACAAGAAAAATGGCCAAAGACAGTTTTACAAGGAAATCAGTCTTGTGATGCTACTAGTTTGTAGCATGTACTTTTGTCTACTGCTTTGAGTTCCTATCGAGTATCATGCGCACACCTGCCCAGGAGCTTTCTCAGATCCATGAACAGAAAACATGCACATAGAAACACATATACACACACTCATACACACACTCATACACACACACACACACACACACACATACACACACACACTCATACACACACTCATACACACACACACACACACACACCATACACACCAGTTAATCTTGAAATGCCTTGACTAACCATTAGCTGGGCACTCCTAATCCTTCCCCTGCTACCCCAGGCCCAGTCAGGGAAGTGGCCAGAGCCCACTTACCCTGAAACTCACAATGCTGGTTGGCTTTTCTTCTCTACTACTGTATCCCCTTCTTCTCTTCCCCAGTCTTCTGATTTTCTCTCTGCGTCCTACCTGAGCAACCCTCAGTGTCCTGCCCCATGCTCAGCCACTTGATATTGGCATATTTATTAATAGATCAAAATTCAGTTGGGAGCAATGACCTTCAGTGTGAGTAAACACACATTCCAGATCAAAGCATCAGAACCACCCTCTACACCCCTCCTTTCCTGTCCAATTAAAAAACAAAACAAAAAAAACCCCTCTTCTCTTCTCTCACTCAAATAGAGCAGAACCATAACAATCATGTAAATTACAAAGTATGATATACAATTAGCATCTAGTCCACCATATTTGTCAATTAGATAAAGTTCCATATCATCACCCCTAACTTAAGATTTATAATTCTATCACTGAATTATGTTTACATTTTAGCCTATAACACCATCTAACAACTATGTTTTTACTTCTACTTTGTACCTTTAATGTTAAACAATTAAGCTTGCTTATGTATCTGTAATTAGTCTTCAACCCTGTCAGAAATCTGAGAATGAGTTAAATATCACCTGAGTATATAGGCAGCACCACACATAGCTTCTAAAACTTAAGTTGTAGAGACAGCAGACCGCCTGGACAGTCCCCTAATTTCTTATAACATTGGAGCACCTGTTTTCAGCCTTCTGGTCCAGGATCATAAAACAGACTATATGAAGGACTAGCTTACTCTGTATTGGCAGAGCTTAGCAGTTGACTATTCTACATAGTGTGTCCTTTCCCCAGACAGTATTTTGTCTTCAGATAAAATAGGCCTATTCAGCCCCATGGCTACCTTGCCACAATAAGCAAGCTCACCTGGAGGTGAAGATGCTCAATTCTGCATGTCAGGAGCAGACATGTCTCATTATCAAATGATCCTTAGTAATGAAATAACATGTCTTCTGGTTTCTGCCTGCACTGGGAGCTGATCCTGGGCCACAGCCCTCCATACCTGAATATCACCAGGAAAGAGCTGGTCTCCTCGGAGTGCAGACACACCTGTGAGCATAGGTAAGACCACCACTTCCGCTCAAAGGGACCTGCCCAGAACCCTCAGGACACAGAAAGGGAGGAGCAGCCTGAGAAAGAATCCTTCCTGTTTCTGTCTCTGCTGGAAGCTGATCCTGTGCCATAGCTCTCCATATCCAAAAACAATTGGAAGAGAGCTCGTCTCCCAGGAGTACTGACTCACAGGCTCGCAGGAGGGACAGGCCACAGTCAGAGACAGCAAGACCAGCTAACACAATAGATAACCAGATGGCAAGAGGCAGGAGCAAGAACATAAGCAATAGAAACCAAGGCTACTTGGCATCATCAGAACCCAGTTCTCCTATCACAGCAAGTCCTGGATACCTGAACACACCAGAAAAGCAAGACATTGATTTAAAATCACATCTCATTATGATGACAGAGGACGATAAGCGGTATATAAATAACTCTCTTAAAGAAATACAGGAGAACACAAGTAAAGAGCTAGAAGCCCTTAAAGAGGAAACATAAAAATCCCTTAAAGAATTACAGGAAAACACAACCAAAGAGGTGAAGGAATTGCACAAAACCATCCAGGATCTGAACATGGAAATAGAAACAATAAATAAATCACAAAGGGAGACAACTCTGGAGATAGAAAACCTTGGAAAGAGATTAGGAGTCATAGAAGCAAGCATCACCAGCAGAATAGAGATACAAGAGATAGAAACAAGATGCAGGAGATAACATAGAAAACATTTACACAAAAGTCAAAGAAAATGCAAAATGCTCCTAACCTAAAACATCTAGAATATTCAAGACACAATGAGAAGACCAAACCTAAGGATTTAGGTATAGAAGAGAGTGAAGATTCCCAACTTAAAGAGCCTGTAAATATCTTCAACAAAATTATAGAAGAAAACTTCCCTAACCTAAAGAAAGAAAAAAGATGCCCATAAACACACAAGAAGCCTACAGAACTTCAAATAGACTGGACCAGAAAAAAATTGCTGCTGTCACATAATGCAAATGCAAAAAAACAAAGAAAGAATATTAAAAGCAGTAAGGGAAAAAGGTCAAGTAAAATATAAAGGCAGACCTATCCAAATTACACCAGATGTAAGTCACCTGGTGATGTCATACATCACCTGGGCAGATGTCATACAGACCCTAAGAGAACACAAATGACAGTCCAGGCTACTACACCCAGCAAAACTCTCAATTAGCAGAGATGGAGAAACCAAGATATTCCATGACAAAAGCAAATTTGCATAATATCTTTCCACAAATCCAGCCCTATAAAGAATAATAGATGAAAAATTCCAACATAAGGAGAAAAACTAAACTCTAGAATAAGCAAGAAAGTAATCTTTTTTCAACAAATCAGAAGAAGATAGCTACACAAACATAAAAATACTATCAAAAATAACAGAAAGGTCTGGAGAGATGTCTCAGTAGTTAAGAGCACTGACTGCTCTTCTGAAGATCTTAAGTTAAAATCCCAGCAACCACATGGTGGCTTACAACCATCTGTAATGAGATCTGATGCCCTCTTCTGGACTGTCTGAAGACAGCTACAGTGTACTCACTTAATATCTCTTAACATCAATGGAGCCGGGCGGTAGTGGTGCACGCCTGTAATCCCAGCACTCTGGGAGGCAGAGGCAGGCGGATTTCTGAGTTCGAGGCCAGCCTGGTCTACAGAGTGAGTTCCAGGACAGCCAGGGCTATACAGAGAAACCCTGTCTCGAAAAAATCAAATCCACAAAAACCAAAAAAACCAAACCAAACAAAACAAAACAAAAACATCAATGGACATAATTCCCCAATAAAAAGACATAGAAGAACAGACTGGATATATAAACAGGACCCAGCATTTTTCTGCATACAGGAAACCTACCTCAGTATCAAAGACAGACACTACCATAGAGTAAAGGGCTGGAAAACAATTTTCCAAGCAAATGGTCTCAAGAAACAAGCTGGAGTAGACATTCTAATATCACGTACAATCATCTATCAACAAAAAGTTATTTAAAAGGATAAGGAAGGACACTTCATACTCATCAGAGAAAAATAATCTACCAAGAACTCTCAATTCTGAACATCTATGCTCCAAATGCAACAGCACCCACATTCATAAAAGAAACTACTAAATCTCAAAGCACACATTGCACCTCATGCAATAATAGTGGAAGAATTCAACACCCCACTCTCATCAATGGACAGATCATGGAAACACAAAATAAACAGGGACACAGTGAAACTAACAAGTTATGGACCAAATGGATTTAACAGATATCTATAGAACATTTCATCTTAAGATCAGGAATTCTAATCCTAACCTAAACCTAATAAAAGCAATATATGGCAAACCAGTAGCCAACATCAAACTAATTGGAGAGAAACTTGAAACAATCCCACAAAAATCAGGGACTAGAAAAGGCTGCCTACTCTCCCTACCTATTCAATATAGTACTTGAAATTCTAGCTAGAGTAATTAGACTACATAAGGAGGTCAAAGGGATACAAATTGGAAAGGAAGAAGTCAAAATATCACTATTTTCATATTTTAGCATAGAATACTTAAGTGACCTCAAAAATTCCACCAGAGAATTCCTACAGCTGATAACTTCAGCAAAGTGGCCAGATATAAAATTAACACAAACAAATCTGTAGCCTTCCTATACTCAAAGAATATCTACTTTGTAAAATAACAATAACCAGTCACCCAAATACAAGGAATCATACATCTTTGTGCTGATTAGGAGCAACAAGAAATTATTTAAAGGGGCAGAGAGGAGTAGGAAAATTAACAAGTTGGTTAGACTTAAGAAAGCTAGCTTTAGTCTGTTATCCAGTCTCTGTATGCTTTGAAGGCTCAGAGCTTGACTGAAGTTCTGCCTGGAGCCATCTGAAAGGTTGCATGAGGCCAAATGATCAGGAATCAGCAGCAATCCCAAAGCTGTTCTGGAAGCAAGTCACTGGACAGCATCAAGAGACAGGGGCTGAAGAGCAGGTCAGTTCAGTATCTTTGAGGATACATCTTGCCAACACTGGACATTTTGTAATACATGAATCTCACAACCAAAATTTTAGGACCATTAAGATTTTCATATGGACTGTGCAGGATGCACAGGTGAGATAAAGATGAACTTTTGATTCTTGTTTGAGCAGGTGAAGGACAAGTGTCTTTTTATTAGTTAATTTCTCAATAGCCATTTGTAATAAATCTTCGTTCATGCCATATAAAGAAGGGTTCAAACAATCTTAAGGATTCCATAACCAATAAGGTTTGTAGTCTCATTTTAGTGGAAGTTTTAACTAGAGACATTTTTTACGGTTACTGAGCTGTTTCCATGTCCAGGAATCAGCAGATCAATTTACCTGTCTTGTTTGATTTTCTCAAACTTTCTGAGATCTTCAGGTGACCTTTCTCTGTCATATTTGGTCCATATCACTCTGAAAGGGATCCAGCGCCCTTTCTCCTTTCCTGTCAACACAAAACAAAGCCTTTCTCCAAAATAGCATGTCCTTGGTCCAGTAACTGGAAATCACTGAGGGTATGGCTTGACTGCTCTCCCAGAGGAACTTTAATACAACCACCAAACTCATAACCATACTCATTTTGATAATAAAAAATTTGAAGCAATTAAAGAAATCTAAACAAATATATATTGTCTGTTGAGACAGTACTTCTACTATCCCCTGCCCCAACCTTCATGACATCAAGGCCTTAGTTATTTATACATCTGTGTAAATTTGAATCCACCCTACTCTGGAGATTAATAGCTCTGTGGGTACATATTGTGGTATGTCCCCTTCTCTATATTTAATTCTCAAGGCCTAAGTTTCTACTGTCTGAGTTAGGCTAGGCTCCCTACCTCCTCCTGTTTTTGACCTAATCTACCTTTTTTAAGATCAAAATTCTCAATATTTATATATCTCTATTTAACTTTAATTAAATTCCCTTCTACTTGCTTATAAACCTAATTTTTATTATACTAGGCTGATGATCCCAGAAATCCTGTACCAACCAGTTTTAGATATCTCTAAATCACTTGTTCATGTGTTTTCCCCAACTTCTCTGTTCTGTGGAGCTTAATACTTGCCGCATCTACCATCTGGATCTCTGCCTCTCATCTTATGCTCTTTGTATCAGTTTTGAAATGCAGATTGAAATTCCCAAGTGGCTCTGGCAAAATCTGTAAATTCCCTTCTATCCTTAAAAACAACTAAGTCAGATTTATAAATCTCTGACCTTTATTTATCTGGTGGCTGGAAGCAGGCTACTTTTTACTCTGCTGCTCATTGCTTCCCTCCTAGCACCCAGGGAACCAGCCAGCCCATTTGCACAGCAGGAGTTGCCAGCTTCTCCAAGCTGAGGCTCTCCTCTGCAGTGCCTATGTGCCTGTGTTTTAATTTTTCACACTGGAGTCACATGACTCAAATACAGCATTCCTTCTCCTCCAATCTCTTCCAACCTGCTTTTCCCTCCCAACTTCATGTGTACCTTCCTTTCTCTCAACCCATGGAGAGCACATAAGACTCCCATATGTACATGGATATAAGCCCATCTATTAGAACAGCAGCTCTCAAACTCTGGGTCTCAACCACCTTGAGATTGAATAACTCTTTCACAGGTGTTGCTTAAGACCATCAGAAAGCATAGATACTTCCATTATTATTTATAACAGTAGCAAAATTACAATTATGAAGTAGCAACATAAAAAATGTATTGTTGTGTGTCAAAACATGAAGAACTATAAAGGGTTACAACACAAGGCAGCTTGAGAACCACTGTTCTAGAGCATGATTCAATCTCCCCAAGGCTCATGGATCATTAAAGAAAGGTTGGAAAGATGTAATAGTCAGAAGTAGTGGACTTTGTAGGGAAACAGTATTTTCTGGGCACGACAGGCCCATATGAGTTCACAGAGGCTACAGCTGTATTTATAAGACCTGTACAAGACTGAGCCAACCATGGAGAATGGGGAAATACCATGAAGTCCCAACTCTTATTAACTTCTGTTCTCTCTTTCGTTGGTATTGTAAGGTATAAGAGGGAAAAATTCAGCAGTTGTTAGCTTTTTTCTGGAGGGAAAATATCTTGATATTAGATTTATTCATATTTTATCATTTCTGAATAAAGAAATAACAGGAGGAAGAAATGTGTCTTTCATTAAAATCAGTATGCACAAAAGAATAAATTTCCAGCTATAATCTTTATTTATGGGTCAAACTTCCAAGCACAGGATAATCAGATATGTAGCACTTAGATAAATAGTTACTATAAACTGCTAGTTCCCATATTAATCTACACAGTATTCTATTATACCTCAGTTAAAACTCCCTTCTTTCCCCTTCCTAGGGAAATGTGTTCAGTACCACTATCACTTGGACAACAGACTAAAAGCACAGCCTCCAGAGTCTGTTTTTTCCTTTTTACAAGTCTTAATTTATATTAAAATTGTCAGTCTGTTATATGTCTCTGAATTAGTGGAATATAAATATGAACCTAACTATTGCAACTGACCACAAATGAAGCATAGATTCTCACAATCAGATGTTATGTGAGCAATGGGGTTCCAGCCCACAGTTAATGAGACTTAGGCCACAGAGACCCTTAGCAATACAGAACCTTCTAAGAGTCCATGTGTATAGACCTGAAACAAAAGTCATTTTTATCAAAACCAGGAAAAGCATTGACTCTTTCCATGTTGACCTTTTTCATGATATCTCTTTCTGACAATGGCTCCAAAAAAACATATTAAGTTATTTGGTTAAGAGAAACACAACTGAAGCTAAGTTTTGCTTAAGTTCAATGGGACTTAATTTTGTGGTTTCCAGCAAGCAGTGTATAGCTAGGTTTTGCTACCCACACAGGTGTAGAAATGGACCAGAGAATTTTCCTATAGCTCACTATGCCAACCCATGTGCTGGGAGAACATTAAAAATCATGCCAGAAACTATGACACATCATCGGAATGTATCCTCTGGGCTCTGAGCCCAGGAGGATCAGGTGTTGTGACATCAACATGGTCTGATATGTACAGAGTAAAATAGTTGTCTGTTTCTTCCAAATCTTACATATACAACACTGTTAACATGAGCTTTGAAGCTAGATGAAACTATTCAAATTCAATAATAATAATAATAATAATAATAATACAACTAAGTTTTGGTTGAATAAAGTAGAGAAAAGGAAGAATTGTTTTTATATTTTCTTCAGAAAATTATACAGTAAATTTATGTTACATGGATATAAAATCAAAGAATACACAACCATAGGACAATACCACAGACAAACTAGGTGGTTAAATGATTGATCCGCCCCTCCCCTCAATTTTGTGACATACACATGGTATTTGTCCACTTTTGAGCTCATTAATTTGTTGTGATTGCTTTCATTTAAAGCACATACTGATATTCAGAACTCTAAGAACCATAAAACCTGGGTCACCTTAGCATAAAAATCAAATGTTTATAAGTAAGAAAAAGCTGTTTCTTTGTGTTAAGGATTCTTTAACAGTGGTATAAAATTACCGATCTGACCTCTGCAATGCAGTTGGTAGTCCGGGATGTCAGAACAGCCAGCAGAACACAGACCCATGACCAATCACCCAGCAGGGAGGAGCTTGGGGGAGAATCTGGCACCTTGTCTACATTTCTGTTCCAGAAAAAGAGATCTTCCACCAAGGTCTACTGAAATGACCTGCTGGAGGGCTTTCATCTAACTTAAGGGAATAAGGGAAACAAATCTATTCTGGTAAGTGTGGAGCTGGACTGGGGAGATCTGGATTCAATTCACCCTGATTTAGGCTTTCCTACTACAAATGAGAAGATAGGAAGAATTAGAAGTGCAGCAGCTTGCAAATAAGATATCACAATGACACCCTTGACTTTGCATTATGACTTATAAATTATAAATAATGAAAAATCAGGATGAAAAGTAAAGACGATGTCACCATAGCCACTGACTGTCCATGCTCCCTGTGCTCTGTCCATGCTGAGCATTAGGTAACTGATGACTAAGGTGAGATCATGTGGTCACATGATCTGTCATGTCCTGCTGACAGAATAAGGACCAAGTGGATACACTGCCAAGGACCAGCCTCAGCTTAGAGAGGGGTTCTGAGACAAGGGGTGTCTGGGAGTGGCAAAAACAAAGGACTTCAAGTCAAATCGTGGGTCCAAGCTGGTGGCCTATCCTCTGCTTGAGGCAGCTTCCCAGATTGTTTTCTCTTTGTTCAGCTTTCTTGAGACAGTTCTCCAAGCAGTCCTTTCTTGCTATTCTAACAAATTTCCCTGGATAGCTCATCTCTTGAAGATCATAAGTCCAGTCTTACTTTATGTATCAATCCAGTCATTTACTCCAGGTTCTTTTTTGGTTATTCTATGAATCAGCCTCTTGTGAGCCCAGCCCCTTGATTCTTAGGAAGCAGCGAGCACACATTTCTTTTTTTAACATTGCAAAAGGACTCAGAGGTCTGTTTGCCTTTGTTAATCAGAAGTGATGATGCTAGTTAGATGGGACCCTGTCATGAAATTACCATTTCCACCACACCTCTGGATTTCCCTGCCTTTCCCTGTCTGACTCAATATCATTCTTTTAGATTTGTGAAACCCCTCATATAATTCATATTGCATTCTTATTTTTTGCATAGTTGAGAAATGAGATATTTTCAAACTCACGATTTTAGAGTTCTTTCCCACAGCCTTAAGGGCTGTCCTGAAGGTCCCAGTGGTTATCATTTTGCTGAGACACTAGCCACACCCTTCACCTCCAGGACTCATGCTGTCTCTGATTATTATGGAGTCATTAACATTAATGGAGAGGACAAAAGGAACATTAAAATATGTACAATATTATATAAATGAAACTTGTGCTTACATCATCCATCCATCCATACTCGTGGAGGCCCACGCCCTGTTGGCCCTGTCCCAGGGGTGGGAGCCAGGTCCTTCCACCCCCACCAAGGCCATGCTGGACGCCACACTGTACCCACAGAGACTAAAACCATCACACCACACCTCACAAGCTTCCCGTGCCACTCCACCTCTCCCCTTATATGAACTGTCATTTTGGTTTTATTAAAGGCCAGTTTTCTGGTTTTTCTGTTAAGTTGCACACAGAGAAAAATGAGCAGCCATCTCAGAATGACATGTGGCATTTTCTTTTTTATTTTTAAGCACCTCCTTCACAGATCATAGAGACCTGTGCCTAGGAATTGTCACTTGTGAACAAGCTGTCATGCAGTCCCCACCTTTGCCTAATGAGAAGGCCTTTCCATGTCATTAGCACTGCTTAACTCATTGGTTAGTGATCTTACCTGCCTTTTCCTTCTGTATGCCTTCCTTAAAAGATTCAGTATTTGTTACTTTCTATACAAAATAATGCAGAGTAAATATACAATACTTTCAATGTACAATAATTTCACCATTAATCCACAGTTTGGTTCCAATATAAGTAACAAAAAATGTCCAGAAATACTTCTAGCTGCTCGATAACCATGCCCATTGCAAGATATTACAGTTTGCACAAAGAAAAAAAAAGCATAAAACAAAACAAAACAAAACTTCTGCCCTGGCTGGACTCACAATTCTGAGAGTCTGGAATTCAGTACTAGTCCCATGATTAAACACACCCTTTTGCTGGACTTCAGACACTTCATTCACACAAGATGCTATTAAGCTTCACATCTGATAAGAAATACAAGGCATCCAGAAACCTTGAAATAGTTTCTGGTGCTATTTGAGCGTCATGAGAGAAGTACACCACCCTGGTTCCCGTAATCCTGAAAACAGTGTGATTCTTGCAATTATCCAGGAATTCTTTTAGCTGTTTGTTGGGGATTTAGGAGGAGTGGGATTTAGCAATAAAGTCTGAAACCTGAGATAATGATGTACTCCACGGGAGACAAGGACAGTGAGAATTGCTTCTAGAAACAGGACAATGGCAGGTGTGATCCTGGCTTGTTTAAACAAAGACATTGTCCAAAGACTATAAACTATCTCTGATATTTTGAACTCGGAAATTTTTTTCTTTTTTACATTTTTTTCTTTTTTTTTCTCTCGGTAGAATAAACTTGAAGAATGAAGCAATGTAGCACAGAGATGTGTGCACACAGATGGACAGCAGAGGTGACTGGGCAAGGAGAGAGTTTGTTCTCCATGCTGCTCTGTGTCTATCTGTGAGTGTGCATGTGGGCAAAGAAGCTACATTCCAGAAGAAGATGGCGTCATCTAACTCCTGCTCCAGTCCCAAATCATCACACAATAACACAAAGGAAGAAAAGCCTCGGCTGACTGTCAGTATTTCAATGGAGATCCTAAAGACTGAAGTGTATCTTCTGGGAGAAACTTCTACTTTAGCTCTCTGTTCCTGGGCACTCTTACCCTAACTTCCCTGAACCCAGAGCCCACTTCTCTTATAAAGAGACAACAAACTATACCATGATGATGTGTATCATTATCATAGGCAGTTTATTCTCAGTCAACATAAATGCCCTTTGTCTTACCCCAAAGTGCTCACAAAAGCTGGCAGTCAGGACGAGAGGCTGGCTCTGTGAGGTTAATTTATTTTCGTAAGACCGGGTACTTAGCCAGAGGTAACGATGCCCACTGCCTCTACTGTCATCTCACCCTACCTTTCTCCATGTCAGTTCTGATCTGCTCCTCAAGGTCCTCTGGTGACACATAGTACTCTTCTTCTGGTGTCGATGATTTGGGCCGACAATGTCCACAACAACAGTTGCAGCAGCAGCAAAGGCAGCAACAAAAATAGCAGCCGGTCAAGAGGCCAATGATGATGAACAGGGTCTAGGGTAAACAGAGGCCAAGTGAAGTCCGAGTCCCTGGCATGAGGGACAAGATGACCCCAGACACACAGTCTGTAATTACGTCCCTCAGAAGATTAAAGATATCCCAACACACCCTGCTTGCCACACGCTTGCTCTTACCCTTACCCCATGTAAACTGTCTCTTAAGTTCCTTTGAAATAACTTTTTCTCACAAATATTTGTACAAATAAGACCTAGAGGAAATGACTTTCAGTCAGAGTAACACAGTTTGGAACTTCTTTTTCTTAGGCTATTATGAATGCTAAGAGCAAAAGAAAAACCAGACCAGCGCTGGATAGGATATTCACTGGTCAAATGAGCTCACCAAACTTACTTGTTCAATGAAAGTAAACTCACCCATAGAAGAGCTGCCTTCCCTGGCACATGCAAGTGCCCTGTTAGTAATCTGGTCCTGCATAATCTCTCTGAGATCGCTATATCTTCCCTCTCCTCTGAGTCGGGGGTGGGGGTGGGTGCTTTGCAGATCCTGCTCATATCTATGGTGTGGATACTTCATTGGCCCTCCTATTGGCCATTCTGCCTCTGCTCTTGCTTGTGTGAACTATATGCAACCCTTGTTTCCTGGAGCACATGCAGCATGCCTGATATCAACTCTCTCAGCACTAGCACAACCCTGTTCCTCCCACATAGCTCGACCCTCCATATGGATTTGCATGGCTAAACATCCCCGACCACTGTTCAGTTTATACCTACCTGCTGTCTAAGATCACCTCAAAAAACACCTTTATGTTGACTTTCCTGTTCCCATTCCAAAATAGCTGCCTATCCTTTGAATCCCAACTGTTTACCCTACCAACTCGGATCTCTAATCCCTTCTTGCTGATGGTATGGAGCACAGATTGCTTGACAGGAGTGTCTTAGAGGCTACAATCATTAGTCATTCTTTACCCCACATGCCTGGTGGGTTAGGACCTGCCATGTCATAGACATCTAGTTCCTACTGAATTAGTGGGTATACAAAACAATAGGCAAACAACGGCTTGTTCCTCCCAGGAAATAGAACCAAGATTTCCCTATGAGCACAATTGAGTTGCTCATTAAACAGAAAACACTTTCTCTTGACTTCCCCAATCTGAAATTCCAATTTATTTTTGGCAAGCAAACAAAACCAAATTTATTATAATAAATGAAGTTTGTACATCTTAAAATTTAATGCAGACTTTATATAATCAGAGACTGGGAGTGGGGCATTGGATAACGATCACATGTGCATGCACACACTTCTTCAGTGACCTAAGAAGAATTCAGGTTTGATACCACGCCCCTCGCCCCCTCCTTCTCAAGGAGTCATCTACTCACTCTGGCTGGCTCCAGGAACGAGGATGGGTCTCAGGATGACTTGCAGTGGAGGACTTTGGTTACACACACTTACAGTCTCTTTGCTACTATGTATGTTGTATGATTTCATCATTTTAGGGAAACATGAAAGCCCCCACTTGCCCTAAGACTCCCTTTGAGCATTGCCCAGCCATGGCCCTCTAAGACCACAGCTCTTCTTCATCTGCATTTGTCTCTTTCTTTGAACTGTGCAACTGCCATACTGTTTCCTGAAAAATCTCCTTATTCCCATTCTGTTTCTTTCTCCAGGGAAATTCCCTTTTGGGGAAACAGCCTTACTTCATCCCTTACCATATATGCTATAGTATATATTAGTAACTATTAGTTCCGCAGGGACCTGGTACTTTTTTAGTGTACTTTTTGATGGTGCATTGTTTCATTTATATACAACACATTTAATGCCACTTAGGTAAGCACTATACAATCGCGCTTTCGTACAGCAGAAAAAGGAAAGTACACTTCTTTGTAAGGAGCAATGTCTGATATTGCCCCGTGTTGGATCTTTATGCTACTGTATGAATGAGGCTTATCTACAGGAATTTTGATCAGTTTCTTCAACTTCCGGAACAAGAAAATTTATTCTCATCTTTAGACAAACAAAATACAGTATCTGGTAAACATGTGTGATTATCTGGACTGCAGATGTTTCTTCCCAAGGGAATAGTGTCACATCCAGAAGGCAGGTTCCTATGCAGCCACACTTTGTTGTGTGAATGCTAGTCTGACCTCATTGATTCTATGGTCAGAATGTATCTTCTCACCACATGGTCAAAATTCACTCAGCACCATCTCTCTAGCCCAAGTTTCCCACAAAAAAGATGAGTGGGTATCTAAGATAGTTAGCAAAAGAAAAGTGGGGCTTTGTGGTTCAAAGTGTCTCTCCATGCTTACTATGAAAACATATCCTCTTGTCTATCAAATTCTTCAATATAGGGAGGTTAAGCGGGAGAAAACAGTAATCAAGTTTCTACTCAACATGAATCCTGCCTTTTCTAAAGAGGATGGTTTTTTTTAAATTATTATTTTCTACAACATACATGATTGTCAACTGCCCACAAAATACATTAATGAAACATGTCTGTTTTATATGTAATATACATTATTACATATATATATACAATGTACATGTTGTAATATATAATATAATTCTATATGTAATAGAACAATGCCTGTTCTGTATGTAAAGCTATTGCTTTTATCAGAAAGAACATTAAAAATCATAAAAATATAAAACTACCACCAAATATACACATATTAGGGATTCCTGGGAAAAGAAACAAAATTTCCACTACATTTCTGATTGTGCTAGGTCTCTAAACATATTGTCTCTTTCTTAGCCAGGTAGCTATCAATCTCCTGTCTTCTAAGACTCAACTCTCACCTTTTCCCTCATGTTCTTCTCTGCCACCTCAAGTCAGGCTCCAGCTGAGCCTGTAACCTAATTACCACTCATCTCCCTAGGTATTGTCTTTGCTGATGTAGACTATGCTATAGATAGTAAAGTACATGGCTAAATTTATCTTATAATAATTTATTAAATAGTTGTCACACTAATAAATTATTTTTGGTTTTGAAAAATGAGTCAGTTCTTAATTAGTCACCATGGGGGAAGAGGGAGCAGTCAGAATTAACCTGAAGCTCCACACTCCAATATAATTAATGTCTAGAAGTCTGTTAAGTCGTGTTGAATTTCATAATTAATTGATAGACTAGAGAAAAATGGTCTCCAAATAACAGCTTTCAGAGGAAGTGATGTCTCATTTTATTTACAAGAGTTTAACAGAAGAAAGGTTGGTCTTTCTTTGAGATAGGGTCTAATAGGATGAATAATACCACGATTTTCCAGGAAATTGCTTTAGAGGGAAAAAAAGTGATTTACCTTTGCCCACCAGCTTGACAGCATGAAGTATGTGTTAACGTTTTCATCTCCAAATTGTTCGGCCACATAGAGCCCCAGCGATCCATACTTGTCATATATGTTTCTCTTTGAGGTGTCGGTGAGGATCGTGTGGGCATTGTTGATTTCTTTAAACTTCTCAGCAGCAGATGGGTCATCTGGATTCTTGTCTGGATGGTGCCGCAGGGCTAATTTTCTTTTAAAAATTAAAAGCAAGGAGAAAAGTATTAGTTCTATCAAAAATTACAACAATATTTTATAAAGACGGTATTCGCTTATACATCCTTTATTTGTACACATTCAATGGGATGCTATGTTTCCTAAAAAATAAGTTCTCATTAAATGATGTTGTTTGGCCCCAATGTTCAAAAGCAATTATATTGTTTCTCCCTCTACATCTTCAAAGGAATTCTTAATAAGTTCCCTTAAGGCTGTGGCTGAGATATCTTATTATTGGGAAATGAAGATGGTTGTAGTCCACCCCAACACATGGAGGTATTTATGAATTCTAGTTTACTATAAAATTTCACTTAGAACCTGTCAAGCTACCTAGAATGGTAAAACCTTATATTACATGTTCTCAAAGTTAAAACATTAAAACACTCTTAACTTTATATTACCATGAGCAAACATTAGGGCTCCTTAGTAAGTGTTCTACATGTCTTTATTACATTTTGTTTCTAAACAAACTCTTGATTTCTCTTGCTTCCAAGCATGCATTTTACTTCTTTCCACAGGGATCTTTCTACTTCCAATAGTCTTGTCATCTACAATTGTGTGTATAAGGCTCTTCCTCCCTCCCATGGGGAGTAAAAGGCTGATCCTGGGGGTATCATCTGTGTCCTCAGTTGAGTGGGATACCTTGGATTATTGTTAAGTGTACTCAGCTATAAAAAGCAACCTGTTTAGTGGATTTAATGAGTCCACCATGCAGGCCCCTAGCCAGTAGACATTTCTCTCACTTCCCTCAAGAAACAATTCAAATGATTAAAGCCTTGCTCAAAATTGAGCTTTAATTTTCTTTCTCCACTAAAAAAAAAAAAAATCAATTGTATGACTCTCAGTTAAAATCACACACAACTGTTCTCCCTTATGAGGCCATCCTGGGTGTGCACAGGCATTTACTGTATTGATTCAGACAGAATGTGTCATTACAGTGTTGTAATAAAAGCCAATATGCAGAACAGAAGAGCATTACATATCTTAAAACCCAACCTGTAAAGCTAATGGAAAAAAATCACAGCTATTAAAGTATTCAGTAAATAATTGCAAACTGAAACTAAGAACAGATAAAAAGGTCATCTAGCATGTCCAAGCAGCCTGCATTCTAGAGATTAGGAAATGGTTCAACATATGAATATCTGTCAAGGTAATCCACCATAAAAGAAACAAAGAAAAAAATGATCATCTCAGATGCAGAAAAAAAGCATTGAACAAAATCAAATAATAAAATCTCATAATAAAATCCTGGAAAAGATCAGGGATAAAAGGGACATACCTAAACATAACAATGGCAGTATACAGCAAGCTGATAGCCAAGACTAGACACTCTCTCCAAATCTATTCAATATAATACTCTAAGTTTTAGCCAGAACAATAAGACAACTAAAGGAGATCAAGGAGATGTGAATTGGAAAGAAACAAATAAAAGTTTCCCTATTTACAGATGATATGATAGTATACATAAGCAACCCCAAACACCCTACCAAGGAACCCCTACAGCTGATAAACTTCACCAGTAGCCCTCCTATATACAAATGATAAATAAGATGAGAAAGAAATCAGAAAAACAACACCCTTCAGAATAGTTGCATGCAACATGTCTTGGTGTAAGTCTAACCAAGCAAGTGAAAGGCCTGTGTGAAAGAGATTGGAGAAGAGATCAGAAGATGGAAAGATCTCCCATGCTCATGAGTAGATAGGATTAACTTAGGGAAAATGGGCCATCTTACCAAAAGCAATCTACATATTCAGTGCAATCCCCATCAAAATTCCAACACAATTCTTTATAGACATTGGAAGAACGATATTCAACTTCCTATGGAAAAACAAGAAACTCAACTAAAAGAATTCTAGAGCTATCACCATCCTCAATTTCAAGTTGTACTAATTATTAATAGTAATAAAAACTGCATGGTACTGACATACAAATAAACAAGTTGATTAATGGAATCAAATTGAAGAACCAGAAATAAATCCACACCAATGGACATTTGATTTTTGGAAAAAAGAGCCAAAATTATACAATTAAAAGAAGAAAATATCTTCAACAAATTGTGCTGGTCTAACTGGATATCTGCACTTAGGAGAATCCAAAAGATCCATATTTATCTCTGCACAAAACTCAAGCCCAAGTGGATCACAAACTTCAACATAAAACCACGAGAGACAAGAAAGTGGAAAACAACCCTAAGTAAAGCACAGGAGACAACGTCCTAAACAGAGCACCAATTGTGTAAGCACTGAGATTGGAAATTAACAAATGGAACCTCATAAAACTGAAAAGCTTCTATAATGGGAAGAACACCTTCAAAGAGACAAAACAGCAGATGGCAGATTAGAAAAATATCTCCATCAACCCTACATCTGACAGAGGGCTGATATCTGAAATCTATGAAAATATCTATGATATCTTAAAAATCTAGACTTCAAAAAAACAAAACAAAACAAAAACCCAAATATCCCATTTAAAAAGAGCTAAACAGGGGATTCTCAACAGTGAAATCTGAAATGGCCAGGAAGCATTTAAAGAAATGTTCAATTAGCATCCTTAGTCATCAGGGAACTACAAATCAAAATAACTCTGAGATTGCATCTTACACCTCTCAGAATGGCTAAGATCAAAACAGACCTGACAGCTTGTGCTATCCAGGATGTGAAGCAAGGGAGGGTACACTCCTCCATTACTGGTGGAAGTGAAAACTTGTACAACCACTTTGGAAATCTGTATGGTGGTTTTGCAAAAAATTGGGAACAGCTTTACCTTAAGGCTCAGCTATGCCACTCCTGAGCATGTAGACAAAGGACACCCCATCATACCACCACAAGGACACTTACTCAACTCTGTAGCAGCTTTATGATGTCTCTCAATTAAAGACTGAATTAAAGTGGTATACTTACACAAAGGAGTATTACTCAGCTGCTAAGAACAATGAGACCATGAAAATTTCCACCAAATGGATAGAACTAGAAAAGATCATCCCAAGTAACGTAACCCAGACCCGGAAAGACAAACATGGTTCATACTCATAAGTGCATAGTAGCCATAAAGTAAAGGATAATCATTTTACAATTCCAAATCCAGAGAAGCTAAGTAAAAGGGAGGGCTCAAGGAGGTGGAAGGGGAAAACATGAATCTCACTGTGAAGAAAAAATAGAATAGACATCTCAGGAGGTGGATGGGAGGGAGGGGTCTACGTCGGGTGGGGTGAGGATGGGAACAGGAAGGATCATGTGGGGGGAGGATGGAGGGAGATAGTCCTGGGTTAGTCCTGGGGAATCAGGGTAGTGGTACATCTTTGGGACATTCTAGAAATCTAGTGCATTGGAAACCCCCAGGAATCAATGAGGGTGACCTTAACTAAGTCTCCTAGGAATGGGGGATATGGAACCTGAACTAGCCATCTCCTGTAACTAGGCAAGACTTCTAGTGGAGGGATTGAATCACCAATCCAGTCACCAAACCTTTGTCCTACAATTTGTCCCATCTACAAGATTTGCCAGGATAAAGGTAGAGTAGAGGTTGTGGGAATAGCGAAGCAATATCTGGTCCAGCTTGAGACCGAGGCCATGAGAGGGAGCCCAGAGACCTTGGAGAGAACTAATCATGACTGGAAAAAAAAGTCAATGAAATGATTTCTAATGGTATTCTGCTATATTCACAGTTCAGTGACTAGCTCAGTTGTTATCAGAGAGGCTACATCTAATAACTGATAGAAAGAGATGCAGAGATCCCCAGCTAAACATTAGGCAGAATTTGGAGGATCCCATGGAAGATGAGGAGGAAAGGCTGTAGGGACTGAAGGGGTCAAGGACACCACAAGAATAGCCATAGACTCCACTAACCTGGGTTCATCGGTGGCTCACAGACAGAACCACCAATCAGGGAGCCTGCATATGACCTGTGCCCTATGCACACGTTACAGTTGTGTAGCTGGCTCTTCTTGTAGGACTGCTAACAGTGGAAGCAGGGGCTGTCTTTGACTCTGTTGCCTGCTTTGGGACCCTTTCCTCCTATTGAGTAGCCTTGTCCAGCCTTAAGAGGAGACGGGGTGCCTAGTCTTACTGTCATGAGACATGCCATGGCTGGTTGATATCCATGGGAGGCCCACCTCCCTTTTTTTAAAAAAGAGAAATGGAGGAGTAGTGGTAGGAGACATGGGGGAGGGGAGAGTGGTGCTCGAGGGGAGGGACTGGCAGAAAATCCTCCCCTTAGGACAAGAGAACCTGCCCTTTGCTTTTAGCCAGGTAAAACCCATTTTCAGGATTCTGATCTCCAGAACTGAGGCTTGAACCCAGGGCCTTGTGCATGGTGATTCGCCACATTGATTTATTTAATGTGTTCCCATGTGGGCATGAACCATGGTGAAGGTCAGAGGATGACTTGTGTCTCATCCTCATACAAGTGAGTCCTCTCCTTCCCTTATGTGGATCCCAAGGATTGAACTGGTGTCGCTAGGTTTGGTGGCAAATGCTTTCACTTGCTAATGTGTCTTGTTGATGCTGAGTATGTTATGATATTCATGGGTGTGATAATTTGTTATACAAGAGCTGGGGAACTAATACAAATAGTTAAAAAATATTAAAAACTGCATGTAAAGTGTGTCCTAGAAATTATTGTCAACAATCTGTCCTCATCCAGCCATTCCCCTTAAATGCTATATAGTAAGTATTTTTATTTTAAAAAACACCACACCTATTATTTTATGCATTAAAATTTGCTGATTAAAAGGTGGATGGCTATCTACATGCAGCTAAGGATCACGGGTGCTTAAAGAGACCCATTAGGCTTGAGAATATAAATCCAGGTATAAAATCCATTCCAACACTGAACTTAGAATAAAGAGAACAGAATAACCAGAGTTTATTAGTTTAAGTTTTATTTATCAAAAAAAATTGTGTGTGTGTGTGTTTTGCTTTTGGAGATATCTGGAGCACCTGTAGGTTCTTATAGCCAACTTCTGGTGTCACGGTTTCAAAATGTGGAATTGATGAGAAAGTCTTTGCTCCTAGCCCAAAACGCTTGTCATTTTATCCCCTTTTCAGTGTTTACTGTAGGCGAGTACTTGTGAGCTTGATATAGATATTCTCACAGCAAGCATGACAAAGGATCTTGAGAACACACAGGTGAGGATCTTGCCCAGAGTCACACAGCTAAAGTGAGAAGCAGGCCTGAGGCACAGTCAGCCTCTCAGGCCACGTGCTCCGGTCTGTGTGATGGAAGACTGCCTGAGTGTTCTGAGATCAACAGTCCAGTCAGATTGTAGCCTTCAGCTCTGCAATCTGAAAGGTGCCCAAGGCAAAAGTGGGCAGTGGGTGCTTCCAGGGCCTCTTGTAGTGATCCAGAAAGAAGACCCTGAGATTGTGGAGGGCAGAATAGAGTCGGGATATATTTGGAGAGATCTGGATGTAGGGCTGAGAGAAAGATGAGGGTAACAGCTGAGTGGGGGCCTTAGCAAACAGGTGGTTAGCACCGTTTGATGAGATCCAAGACAGAAAGAAACTCTCTGATACCGAAAGTTTTGATGGGGTCTAAAGACTCTATTTTGGATACTTAAGATTCCTATTAAAATCTTAAGGCTAGAGAGCCGTGAATCCAGAGTTCAGAAGGAAAATACTGTAAGGGACCCATAGTTGGAAGTTCTGGGTAGGCAGCTGACATTTTCAATCATGAAACTACAAGAGAGCTTGAAGGAAGTGGCTCAGGAACTCTGAAGACTGGGTTCTGGGAGAGGATTTAAGAAAACCCAGCCATGTGGGGTGGGCGCACCTAAGGCCAATCTGTCTCAAACAAAACAAAACAAACCCACACTTTAAAACAAGCCTTAAAAAGCAAGGTTCAGTGAGACAGAAGGAAAAAAAACCTAGGCAGTGCAAAGTCTTGGGATCCAGAGGAAGAAGGTATTTCAAAGAGGAGCAATCCCGCAAACTACCAATAGAGAGAGGCTGTGAAAGCCACGGACTCAGAAAAGACCACCGGACATAATGCCCTGGAAATCTTTCCTACCAATCCCAATGCATACACATGTGTTGAAGCATGTTTTCAAAGGAGGGCAGTAATGGTAATTTAAAAAAAAAAAAGCAGATAAAAGAGAAATAGGAAAATAGGAAGTAATAACCAAAATTAAGAGTTTGTGGTTATACATTAGGATTACAGGTAATTCTTTGCTTTATTTTTGCTTATTATAAATGTATATAGTACTTATATGTTTTTGTCAAAGCATCTTAAAGCTCCAGTGACAAAATGTGTTCTTTTGAAACATCTGAAAATTCAGGTTTTGTTGCCTTAACTGAACCATTACTGAGTCAGGGGTGGTTCAGAGAAGATAAAGGAAACGTTTTCAGATATATATATATATATATATATAGTGTTTCTCTGTCTGGAGCCTTCCCTCAAGCATTCTCCAAGCAGCTGGCATTGTGATGTGCCCTTCCCTGGAATTTCAGTGCGCTGCATTTCTCCCTGGTAGTTCTCAAGATACCAAGTGTTATCTGACCCAATGGAAGAACTATGAACTCTGCCCAGAAGGGAAAAATTGTCAGAAAAAAACAAAACAAAACAAAACCACAAAAAAAAAAAAAAAAAAAAAAAAACGGTTTTTATAAGCCTTGCCTTGTTTCCAGGCTTGATAGGAGCACTGATGCACTCTACCCACACTACGCAGAAGCCTGGCTTCCTGTCATTTGTTACCCTGTTGGACCCCTGACAGCTCACAAGGGCAGATGCACTCGGAGTTTATCACACTCCCCTAACAATGGCGCGGGCTGATTTGGAGGGCTGGCACGCCTCCATCTGTAGCACATCCAAGTCCTGGTTGTCAGCAGTGTTTGACTCCTCTTGGCAGACACTCTTGGCGCTGAGTTTCCTTGGCACAGATGGCAACGCAGGGGCAGCTGCCAACATTACACAACTGTTCACGCAGGTGAGTTCAGTGGGCACCCCACCCGCTTCGGGGTTATCTACAGAGCAAGCAAGACGGGAAAGCTGCCCCGGAGCCACAGCTTGAGGAAGTGCTCGGACTCCATTTAAAAGGAACCTGTCTGCGATAAAGGTGTTTCTTGCCACCTCTGATTTTACATGTAAACGTGTCACGCTATTCAACTAGAACGTGAGACCTCATCTCTACACACCCCCGTGCTTTCCAGAAGTGGACCATGTGGACGCAGGAGGTCCTAGCCAACCCTCCCAGATGACACCCACCTGCTGCCATCCATCCACCAGCCTCTGAGTCGCCTGGGGCGGACTGACAGGCTCAGCGGGCTGCCCCTCCATGGGCTGAGATACCAGCGGAGAACTTTTGGCATGAACTCAGCCACATTACACATTTCTGCCTCCTTTATTTATTTATTTATTTATTTATTTATTTATTTATATCTATCTATTTAGGTTTTTCAAGACAGGGTTTTTGAGTGGCGCACTGGCTGTCCTGGAACTCCTTTTGAAGACCACGCTGGCCTTGAACTTTAGCGATCTACCTGTCTCTCCCTCCCGGATGCTCTGGTCACAGGCATGCGCTACAATGCCCGACGCATTTCTGTCTCTGCCTCAGTTTTTAATGTCGGTTACTATTGTGAAGCTATCTCCACCTCTTCCCGACTTCCGTATTCAGCCATGAAACTTGTGTTTTCTCTGACCTCCAAGGAAACCCACCCGCAGGATGCTAAAAAGGAAAGACAGCAGCCACAGACCGACGCCTCCCGTGTTCCGTGTTCCGGGACCCCGGGGCAGAGCCGGGGCCAGCGGGGCTTCTAGGTTCGCTGTTTGGCATTTTTCATCATAGTGGGTTTTTGTTTATTTTGAATATTCTTGTATTTTGTTTCTTTGGTTTTCGAGAGAGAGGAAGCATTGCACGGTGGGTTGGGGTGGGGGCACAACACAAGAATGAAGTTGAGTGCGGAGGAATAAGGGGCGGATTGGGAGCCAACACTAGGAGAACTCAGACCCCATCCCAACAGAACAATCAATCACCTGTTCTTTCAGACAGCTTTCACGGTGTATGAAAAAGAATTAGAGAATGTAGCCTCAGGAAGAAAGGAAGGCCTGGGATCATAGCAGATCCCAGAGAACAGACCTTTTTTCTGGAGGAGATCGCCTGTGGTGAGAACGAGACCAGTGGTGGATGCGGAGAGGAGAGGAGCCGCCATGGCTACAGTTTGCGGAACTAGAAACCTGGCAACGCCTGAAGCTGGGTGTGACCGTGGAGAACCGAGTTCCTTGCGCCCTCGTGGACTCGGGTGAGTCACAAGTGAAGATACAGAAAACGAATACCGTGACATATGGGATGAATGCACACCTTAATGTCTGTCAGCCTGACTCTATAAACTAGTCTCTTTCTACATGTTTTTACATGTACACATATATATATCTACATATGTAGTATTGTGATTTATAATAAGGCCAGCTATATATTTTATATAGTTATATATAGAAGGAAACTTTTAGAAATAGTATATTTCTGACTTTTATAACCTTTAGTTTGGCTTTTTAAATTAACTTGTAGGATCTAAGAAAATATTCAGTATGTGTGCATACAAGTCTTTCATTGATTATCTACACTGAATACATTTCCCTTTATTGCATTGTTACTTGATGGTATCTTCTGGGGAACACTATTGTTTATTTTCAAGGTCTCTCCTCTGGATTTCTAGAATCTACTATATCCTGTTGGTCAACTTAAGTCACCTCTATGCACTCTAAGAAGCAAATTCCTTCGCACAGTTCTGTAAAAGTTTGATCTAGGGTGGCAGATGGTGACAGGCAAGTCTGAGTTCCCAGGGCAGCGTTCAGCATGGGGAATAAAGATTCCTGGGCATGTCTGTGGTAGACACAGCTTGTCAGCTTATAAACACACATATTCACAAAAGTTGCCGAGACATTCTGTGCAAATTCTCAGTCTTGGTTTTCATTGTTTTAATTATATTTGCTTTAAAATTTTTATCTGATAATTCTAACTACTCAAGTTCCCAGAGTTCTGTGACCTCACTTCTAGCCCTGCTGTCTTGGCTTTCATGATTTCTGTGTGATTAATATTGTATTTTAAAGCTTTCCCAGAAGCAATATGAATATTAGGACATAACTTCAAAACACAGAGCATTTTACTTATGACTTTTAGATGTCTGGGGGACCATGTTAACCCAGGATAATAAACCAAGATTTTCTTCATTATACTCTTCAGTATATTAAACTCTTCAGTAACTAAGAGTTTAGTGGTAGCCATTGCGGTACCCACTTCTAAGGCCCTTAATATAATAGCATTTTATTTATTTACTTACAGTAGTCTAGTCAGACCCAGATATGTAGGAACAGTTCTCTCAGCTTGGCTTGCCTTTTCTGGGAGCATACAGGGCTTAGCTTCCCCTGCACACGATTTCCCCAAATGACTAAACAGAATATTCTTGAAGAAGTCAAATTTCATAAAACTGTTAATTTAAACCAGACCGGAAAGCAGAAGCAGGTAGGCCATTTCAAGTTTTGAAATACCATTATACATTATTTATTTTCAGATAGGCTGTCTTAGCCCAGACTGACCTTGAACTCAATAACTTCAAGGTCAAGGCTGGCCTCAAACTCCTGATCCTCCTGCTTATACCTCCCAAATTCTGAGATTATAAACCCATACCACAATCACTTCTGATACACTGGCGAAAAAGCTCAGAAACTCAGCCCTGATTCAAGAAGTCACCATAAAGCCAATGCTATTGGTGGAAAAACCAACGGAATTTTCCACCACAGATGGCTTGCTTCTGGTGCTCTTGGTCCTATGCTGTGGTACTCCAGAGACTCAATAAATTTTCAGAATTCCCATCTTTGGGACATTTATGAGATTTTATTTTTCTGCCCCTCTCTGTCTCTCTGTCTCTCTGTCTCCCTCTCCCTCCTTCCCTCCTTTCTCTCTCTCTCTCTCTCTCTCTCTCTCTCTCTCTCTCTCTCTCTCTCTCTCTCTCTTCCCCCTCCCCTCCCCCTCTCTATGTTGTTTGAAGCCTGCAGCCTTGAAGCCTCACACCCCTCAAATAATGGCTTGTAATTTTTCACTCTCAAATGCTTTTGAGACACTCATTTCCCATTGATTTTTCTGGATTCTCTCAATGGCAGGGAGAACTTGTAGGAAGTACTTAGCCAGTACTTACTTAGCCAGGAACCTGCTAATCTCCGGGAGCTTCCTGACCTGGGCAGCAAATTCGTCTGCCTACGGGTCCCAGGTCCTTCCTTTCCTGCAGCTGAGGCCCATTATTAGCTCAAAGCCTGGCAAAGCCAAAGGCAAATTTTTACACATCCAATTATCACAAAAATAGCCCAAACAAGCAGCTTTTAGTCATTTGGAGTCTTTCTATTTGACTCAGCCTGCAAGAACTCAGCATCTGCTGGCCATTGACACACACCACGGGCTCTGTGGCTCCGCCCCTGAGCTGCTTGCAAGACCCTATGGAGTTCTCTGACCAAAGACTCTGCTGTGGGCTGGGTGGTATTGCCTGCCTGGGTACAAGGCTCTCTTTCTGACCCTCTCTGCCCTTGGGGGTTCCCTAGCCCTTGTAATTCAGTATGGTGCCCCCTAGCTTTCAGCACGAGGACCTCATGCAATAAGGACTGTTTCTGGTTTAACCTTGTCTGAGTACCAGTCAACTGCTGTTGATGGCTATCATGGCCATGCCTTCCCTGGTTTGGTTCTCAAACTTCCAGAACCAAGTAGAATCACATCATACGCTGGACGCTGGATGGTGGCCCTTAATACAAGAAGATTTAATGTTGTGAGCTACGGAATGAGAACAGCATAAAGTCCACCATGAGGACAAGGTAGAAAGGCCAGGACACCATTTGGCATCATATCACAGATACAGATGCCAAACCCATCCCTGCTGTGTGATTATTTCTGAAGCACCTGCTACCATAACGCATGATTCACGTGCTTTGACCATCAAGATGCCACGGGAAAAGACGAAAGACCGCATTATACAGCCCTGTGACTTCCCACATTTGCAGACACTATGGCTGCGCATTTCACCCTCTACTGTTAAAGGAGTTGTCCTAGTTTTATGGGATCCACATCACGTTTGTGATTCAGGCTATGCTGTGTGCGGCAAGGGCAGGAAAGAATCACACAGATGATCTGCTGCCTCTGAGATTGGTCTCTTCAAGCTTGCACAACTGCAGCGAGAGGCACGTGCTGCCCTCTAGTGGCCGGTGTTGCCACTGTACCAGAGACGTTCAGGAAAGACGTTTAATAAATTAAAAAATACATCAATACTCAGATATTATGAAAGCCCAAGAGCCGGTTGATGGTGCCGAGCTTCATTTTTCTGTTTGCTACCGTGTCTGGAGGTCTTGTTGGATTAATTTAAACCATAGGCATGTACCTGAACCATTCTCAACCTCTACCAAATTCCTTAAAAGAGTTCCTGCCACGCCCACAAGACGATGACTGCGCCTACTTCTAGGCTTAGCAGCATTGTCAGACAAGATTTTACAACCCTGCGAGCAACTAGCTATAAAAATATACAGTTCCCCCTTGGCTGTCTCCTATGAGGTTTGCCTGTCTCTGTTCAACTTCAGTAAATTCCTTTTCGTGTCCCCAAGAAAGATTTCCAAACCTCTTATTCCCCCTTGATTGCTCTTTCCAATTCCCTCAACAGACACCCCACTTCTGACTTGGAAAGGATAAGAAAACTGTCAGAAACAACAGTCTCCTGCCTCTGTACTTCTGAGTAATGACACCACTGTCTCCATCCTCCTCCCATTTGTGTGACTTCTATGTCCTCACCTGAGTAGACCACAAAGCATCATCAACCCCCACTCCCAACGCTGACATTTTCTATAATGTTTCTGCTGCTCCCTTCTCCTCGGGAATCACCTAGCCGTGCTTTAAGCTCTTGGTATGTGTGTACTGCCAAACTGTGGCCCAAGAATTGCCCTTTTATCTTTTTGAGGTATAGCCTCAGTAAGTTCCTCAAGTTAGTCTTGAACTCAGTATTTATCTAGCCCAGGCTGGCTTTGAACTCATGGCCTTCCTGCCTCAGCTTTCCAGGTAGCTGTGATTACAGACCCGTGCTATCGGGCCCGGCTTCCTCATCTTTTCTCTTGATTATAAATATTCTTCTCTTCCCTTACATTTTAATTGCATTCTTCATTCATGCAAAAAGGTGGTCACTCTCTGCCTCACTGTAACCTGATTTCTATTTTCAGTTCTCTCACGAACTTCCTCTCCCGTCCATGACCCTCTGGATGAAATCCCACTGGCTTATTTTTATGTCTTGTGCTTGACCCTTTGGTAATATTTGATGACTGCTCCTTTCTGCTCTAGGCATCCTGAAAGTCTGTTCAGTTCTTTTCTGGTCTTGGCTTGAGAGCCTAGAACAGGAAAAGTGGGCACAAGACATAGGAGGAGCTCTGGCAGCCAAGTTTAGCAAAAGCAGTTTTTTGTGCCAAGTGGTCAGCACACTATGAGTGAAATAGAGAATGGGAGGGACCACCAAATAACCTGAGTTCAGGACCTGTGGCTTGGGAGTGGACCTACCCCAAACAGTTTGCATTCATTACCCTTAAACCAGATTTGGGCTGTCTCTCATAAGGGATTAAGAACAGACTGACAATCTTGTGTCACTGTAGTTCTCTGTGCCTACCATTCGCCCATGGCCCTGGTAAGTTTTCAACATCTATGGCTAAAATCCACGTGGGAAGGGGTACTGTATAGGAGACTCACGTGGTGACCCTGATCTTAGAGTTTCTGGTTCCGAAGGTCTGGAGATTCTATATGGTAGAAGTTACACATCTGATTCAGCTATGCGCTGAAGCCCGAGAATCAATGCTTTGTCATTTCGGAAATGTGGTTTGTTGTGTTTATCTTATGATTTTATAAGAATGTATAGGATTTAATAAGAATTTATCTTCTGATGTATATTTGTAGCATAAAGCTAGTTTAGCCTGATATGAGAATCGATGTCTTGTTTTCTCTTATAAAGGATCTTATGACAAATTCAATCTCAAAGTCATCGTTCCGCCCACACTCCCACCCGAGACTCCAACATCAGATCCTGGACTTCTCTCACAGCCTCATCTTTTCCGCCCACAGTGTGCACATTTTGCCTCTAATGTGACCACATTAATGGGGTAAAAATGGGGTGCAAACACCCCACATCCTGCTCACATGGATCCTTACTTCCTGCAGTCTCTCTTTAACTTGGGTGCTTTGTCTTTCAGTCCAGCTGTCCACCCTAATTTTTAAGTGGCCAGCTCAAAGATTTAATCCTGAAGGAAAACCTAGGGCACATAGAGAAATTGAGTGAGCCCCGCCCTCTACGGGAGAGTGAAACAGAAAACAGGTTCCGGCCATGGCATTCGTGAGATCTGGTGTTCCAGTTGTCTCCCTGACTTTTTTCTTTGTTTCATTTTGGATGATAGTCTACATTTGAGGTCCATGAAGTGTTTCTTCTGTACCCTCAAATCTCCTTCCACTGAGCCCTTCTACTCAGTTTTTCAATGAAGTTCTTGAATTTTCCATTCCAGGACTTCTGTTTGACCCTTTTGGTGATTTTGTTTCTCTATTGACATTCTTTATTTAATGATTCATTATTCCCACCCTTTCCTTTCATTCTGTAGACACCATTTTCCTGAGCCTTAGCAAATTTGAATGAGCTGATTTAGAGTCTTCATAGTCATTGTCATGCCCACAGTCAGAGCTTCCTAAGATTTAAAAAATATTTTAATTGACTCCTTGAAAATCTCATACATATATACAATGTATTTTGAACATAGCCACACCAACAACCTCCCACATCACAGTTCTCCACGTCATGGCTCTCCATGTCACAGCTCCCCTCCCTATCCTCTGGCCAAATTTTCAGACGACTTACCCTGCTCAAAATTTATTTTGAAAATTGGATATTTCAAGCTGGATATCTGCAGCAACTCAACAAACCATGCTCTCTCTTTCCTCGTGATTTTGGTTGTCAATGTTATTAGTTAGAGGCACTTTTGTGGCCTAATTTGTAAAGTTTGTGTGCATAGACATACTAATCAGGTAAAAGATCAGATATGGAATTCTTTATATGCCCGGAACTAGAAATTTCTCAGTCCTTGCAGATGGTCTTGTGTGCGTTAGACATGCTTTCGACACTCATCTAGACAGTTTACACCTTGTCTATCCTGCTAGCTCAGAGCTTGACACAAATCGGTCACAAGTGAGAGTCAAGGCTTCCATGGATCTTCAGTAACTGTGAGTATGACTTTAGGCATGGGAGTGGCTTCTGGTTATTGAAGACCATGATATGATACAACTTTACAAGGTAGAAACAGGAGATACCTAGAGCTCACTCACTAGCTTACTTGTTAACTTGCAGACTAACTCATAAAATAAGGGGTGCTCAGGCATCTCCATCCTCACATGCAAAAAAATGCCTCTTGGTTTCAACAAGAACTCCATTAATTCACAGATTCCATAAAAATTGATCCTGATAATTCTTGACATATTTCAGCTCCTATCATGAGGAACTGGTCTATTTTCATAAACATTTCCATTTATTGATAGTTTTAATATCTATACAAATAATAAAATACAGAAAATTCTATAGAAAATATGTCACAGAATGTAGAATTTTATTGTTTTCCCTTTTCTTTCAAGAATAGCAGTAACAAACAGGCAGGCCAGGAGTGGTAGTGTATACCAGCCCTCGGGAGGTAAAGGCAGGGCAATTGTAAGTTCAAGCTTAGATAGGCTATCCAGAAAGATCCTGTAACAACAACAACAACAACAACATCAACAACAACAGAAACAAACCACCTGACCTACCCAGAACAAACTTAGAGATCTTACATTGTCTTCAGTGGGTCAAATACTTTTCCCTCCACTATTGGAACTCATCTGAGTCTTTCCATCAAGCAATCAGTCACCTGGCTGGATGCCTGCTGCATGAGTTCTCATGAAGATAAGAATTATTTTTTTCTCACTGACTTATTCATATGCATTTTCATATTTGCATTTGTCCATAGATCATACAAAATGCTCCCTTCCAGATCTACTGCTGTAATGACTGGATATACAGCTCATTCCCCTGAACACCAAAAGCTACTTAAAATCCTGCAGAAACAGATCTTGAGAGCTGAGGTACGCAGCCATTGCCTTGGTGCACTAACAGTGGGACCGTTCCCTCCCCCTTCCTCCCCCCCCTCTCCTCCGCGTGAGGCTCTGGGCTCACTCTGGATCCATTTAAGGACCCTTGATTTCATTCCCAGCTTTCCTTCCCAGACACCAAGCAGCTCATCTCTCAGACTGTGCTCTTCAGAATCATGGGTCGGATGCTAATGTCAGCACAACAGTTAAAAGCAGGGATGGGAAAGATGGATGGGTAAATAAATAATCAAGCACGAAGACCTGAGTCTTGATCACCAGCACCCACATAAAAAGACAAGAGTGGCTGGAAGCGCTGCTGGAACTCAGCTCTATGTGGGCTGGAGACTAGAGTTTTGCTGTGGCATGATGGCCATCAGATAAGCTCCAGTCTCCTTGACAGATTCTCCCTCAAGGGACTAAGACAATGGGTGACAGACCAGGACAACTGGCATCCTCCACTAACCTGCATGAGCAAGGGTATCCCATATAAACACACATACATCACACAAAATGCCCCAGCACACACACACATGGGGTGGGGAATGATAGACCTGAAGAAGAGTTGTCACATGCTGGGACCTGCTCCACAGCTCTGAAACTGGACAGCTACCTAGTCTGCCTTTCTAAACCTCGGTGTGTTCATATTAGCGTGTAGGATAAGAAGACATAAGGACAAGATAGAATGGTGAATACAAGTCACAAAACACAGTGCTTGGTATGTCATGTGTTTTTCCACAAATGCAGATATTAGTGACTGACTGGCTGCGGGTTATCTTCTGGCTTTTCTTTGACTACCCTCAATATAAACTGGCCTTTACTGAAATTAAGATTGTATTCATTTTTATGGAGAAACTGTGTCTAACCTCTAGTGTAGATTTGTATCTTTGTTATATACTCTCTCACCTTCAAAGCTTTTGACTTAAAAGTAAAAATCTACTTTTTCCCAGTATTCAATGATGACTATCAGTTATCTTTCCTGTAATTTTTCTCTATCATCTAGCAAAGTGTATAGACTAGAGATGAATAATGGGAAGCATTTGGCTTTAATTAATATGATCTCTGCTCTTGTCTACTAATCGCAAGCCTCCCTTTTGTTTGCCATTGAGTGTGCATATATGGAGTTCCTTCTGTTTAAAGAGCTTACCATGCAAAAAACAAATTTAGCAAGACACATATACCATAATGAGCAAATTCGGGCATAAAATCAGTGAGACCATGATGAGAAGAAACCATCTGAAGGGTTCAAAGTGATGAGAAATTAAACATTCCCCAAGTATAACCTAAATAAGCATGTGATAAGGAATACTAAGTGAATGGAAATGTCATTGATTTTAATGATCTCAGTGCTGAGGAAGAACAGGTCAGTGCCCCATAAAGAGTCAAGAGAATGAAATAGACAAAGATATTCAGGAGAAGGGAGGTCACCCAGCCACCTGGAAAACATCTCCAACATGGCCTTACATACTTCTCAGTGGAAGGTTTTAGAACTCAGGAAACAAATTAGTGCCTGATAGAGATTAATTTCAATTAATCTTGTGAGCTTGAATCATCACTCTGCCTTGTAAATATTTACAATTTTCCCATTAACTCTGCATTCCCCTGACAGTAACTCTTTATTCATAAGCAGCCTCCCTTTTTACCTGTAATTGCTAATAATGATGGGCAAAAACATCACAGACTGGGGTTGCTACAGAAATGATACTCTTCCTGCTCCTTGTCAAACTTGCAATTTCCTCATTTTAGTTCACTCAGGAGACTTCATTATTTTGAATTCTGGGTAATTTTTCCAGAAAGTTCCATGTAGCAGTGAATGAAATAGAAGCAGTGTTTGAATTACCTGCTGCTTTGTCAACAAGAAGTTAAACTACTCAATAAAGCACAGGGTCTTAAGTGATGACATAAAGGGTGTATAAAACCAATTTCCTCTAATTTGGTGGTCCTTGAGGAGCTAAGAAAGAGCTAGATCTTTGTGTAATTTCAAATCAGTGGACTGATATTTTGTTAAGTTTTTATCCAGGCCATAGACATGTATTGTTTTCCATTTCTTAATCTTATTTCTGTATATTTTTAAAGTATAAATATTGGTGTGAATAAAATGAATATTTATGGATGCACAAGCGTCTCAGCAGTTCACAGCACTTGCTGCTCTTGCAGAAGACCTGGGTTGGTTTCCCCACAGCCATGTGGTTCACAGACACCTATGACTTGAGTTCCAATAACTCCAGTGCCCTCTTCTGAACTTCACAACCTTATGCACACACACGGTGCACTCACATACACTCAGGTACACACATGTACACAAACTATTTAAACACTTCAAATTAACATTTATGTAACCTATAATATTTTGCTGCTTTTTTGCTTGAGATAGGGCTGAGAAATCGCTACATAATTTGTGCTGGCCTTGTACTTGCTGCATTCTTTCTACTCCTATTGCTAAATAGTAGTTACAGGTGTGAGCCACACTATACCAGCATGTGAGACTTTGCACACTTAAAACTTACAGTCTCTAAATTGGCTCTGTATCCTTTCCCTCATCCATTGTGTCTCGTTTGAAGGTCAGGAGTCACAGACAATGTACTGTGTCCCAAACAGAAGACAAGGCTTTTCCTTGTTCGTCTGCCCCCATCTGCATTTGCTGGGCCAGTTGACTACTTCTCAGTCAGCAAGATGAGTAAATATATCATTTGAGAAATGGTGCTGAAGAGCTGAAAATAAAAACACAATCAAGGAGAGAGCAGCCAGAAGCACACAATCAAAATATACTTGCTGATCACTTCACTTTTTCTTCCTGCAAATGTTAGCATGGGGTGGCACTGGGAGCACAGTGAGAGAGACAGTATCTCCCCTTAGAACTTTGATGAAGTGAGAGATGCAACCAGATACCTGATGGTACAGGACAGTGAGGCATGCAGCGTTTATTAAATGTTCTGCTTCGTAGGAAAGTGGCCTGCTGAGTATCTCATAGCCAGATAGAGGAGGTCCAGTCTGCTCCATTTCTCTCTTCCCACTTTCTTTCTTTCTCTAACTCCTTCAATTGCATTCTAACTCCTTTTGCTTGGTTGTTTCTTAAAATAAATTTGAAAAACTTATTATCTTTAACTTAGTTTGAAAAAGCTATGAAATATGCAAAGTATATGATTTTCATAATACTGAGCACTGGCATGCTAAAATAAAACAGTTGCAATGCCCACTTATTCATTAAGCCATGCTTATATGCTAATAGATATCAATAAAAAGAGAGACTAATCACATGTGCAATGTGTTTTGAGCAGCAGTAGATGGCAACTTTCAGGTTGGCTTGGTATAGAACTGTGTAGTTGGATGACATCTTTAAGTCATTGCGCACATTCTTGTCATGCACTACTAGAAATTTAGCACATCAGGGCATGTTTGGAAAGTTGATGCAGCAGCCTTGAGAAAGGACTCTAACTCACCACCCACCGCGATTTCCATCAAATGAGAACACAGTGAACGATTGGGAGAGCCTCGAAGATGCCTATCTAAGCATAGCATGTAACTGAAATCTGGAAAAGAATCAATCTAAATGGATGAACAAGGCATGATGACCTTGACCTAGAAACAAAGACTCATCTGTCGGTGAGGACTGGGATTCTGCTAATAGTCCCATAGAAAAATGAGAGCTGGCCCTTAAGGGAGCTCAACAGAATGCAAGAGGAAGAGGACATCAACCCCCATACTCCCCTGTCACAACTCACCACCAGGGAGGAAAGGCTCAAGCCTCAACAGAACATGAGACTTCTGGGCCAGAGTAGTCAGAGCACTTGAAGACTAGTGTGGCTATCAGGGAGCAGCTACAACTTCCTGTCATGCATGGGTGATGCAATACTGATGCAGGGCAGCTGTATCCAACTGAGTGGTAGGGGAGCTGCCAGGAGCCATCCTCACTTAGCTCTCAATGCCAAGAGATCTTGATACCAGGAGCCATCCCCACCTAGATCTTGATGCCAGGAGATCTTGATACTAGGAGTCATTCTCACTTAGATCTTGATGCCAGGAGCCATTCTTAGATCTCAAAATCCCCTCCTCTTGAAGCTCATCTGTGGATAGGTTACTATAGCAACTCCTTTCCACTTCACCTCCTCATGATCCCCTTTATCATGCCAAGATTCCAGCAGCAATAACTAACCTTTCCCAGAAACTCTGATAAACTGTTTCTAAGAAATGATGCCAGCCCCTGAGATTGGTCCCCCTTAACCCCTCCCTACATATTGCTTGCTTCCCTTTATATTGCCTTGTGTAAAAAAATAAAATTTGACAGCTTGATCAGAATACTGTCTTGCTGTCTGTTTCTTGTGTCTCTTGTCTCTCGCCTTCTCCTAGGTGGTCCAGGGACCCTGTTGACTGTCCTGCGGGTCGGAACAGGGAGCTGAAGTGGCAGACCAGAACTAGAGTTGGATACAGCAGTGGCCATAGACATACCCACTGAGCGACTGGTATCGCTGGCAGGGTGAAACATGGCTTGGAGGAACCACTGGATGGGAATGATCTGGGTCTTTGGTTCCATAGACTTTCTCAGCAGAGACTCTGGAAATACCTCAGGTGGTAGAAACTAACTCAGTGTGATGATTTGTCTATGCTTGGCCAGGGAGTGGCACTATTAGAAGGTATGGTCCTGTTGGAGTAGGTGTGCCACTGTGGGTGTGCTTTAAGACCCTCATCCTAGCTTCCTGGAAGCCAGTATTCTGCTAGCAGCCTTCAGATGAAGATGTAGAACTCTCAGCTCCTCCTGTACCATGCCTGCCTGGATGCTGCCATTTTCCCACCTTGATGATAATGGATTGAACCTCTGAACCTGTATACCAGTCCCAATCAAATTCTTCTTAAAGAAGGTAATATTCTTCTTTAATTATTCTTCTTTTGAGAATTGCCTTGGTCATGGTATCTGTTCACAGCAGTAAAGCCCTAACTAAAACACTCAAGTTCTTGAATTAGTTGAAAGGGTCAGTTGAAAATCCCCGAGTCCCTCATTTTAAGTCCCTATTAACACCTCAGTTGTATACCCACCCCACATTTCACTACATCTCTCCCTCTTCCTTCACCAGCTTCATTCAGGAGCTTCCTAAGAACTAGGTTGACTCAGAGAAACTAAGTTAAGAAGGCAAAACATGCTAATGTAAAGTTAGAACAAATGACAGGAATATAGATCAGCCTTTGACCTTCTAGAACCCGAACATTTTAACAGAGCCTCCTTCCAACAATAAGTTAAGTAGGCGGTAAGATTTCTAAGTTCAGAATAACAAAAAAAGACATTGCTCATCTGCAAACACTGGTAAGGGTGAAATGAGTTTGCCAATCAGTAATAAGAATGGATTGAATAACCTTGGATGCTAATGTCTTTGCAATGAGTGCTGTAGTGATGAAGACACTGAGTACCAGGAGAGATGCTATGAGTTTCATTCTATGATAGGTCACTTTAGATACGACCTAAAATTCACCTAGGTGAGCTGGATAAATGGCCTTTGATCAGTAGAACCAAGTGGCAGGCTAATTTTAGAAAGAGAATAATGATGGGGCTGTTCACTCAGTTCCCACTGTGCCTTTTCACAAAGGGTTTCGTGTACTTTGAGAAAATGGTCTCATTCTTCCCACAAAATCCCAACAAGGCACGAGCTACTTAAGCTTATAGACTGACACAGTAAAAGCCTTCCTATTGTCACCTTTTCCCCCACTCTCCTTTGAGGTAGTAGGGAAAACTACTAGTACAGTTACTTAATGAAGCATAGTTGAATTCAGAAATTCAAAGGAAAAGACATTTCATAGACCCTGTGATGGATTTATCCACAGACATTGGAGAGATTTATGTGGTCTTTGAAGCAGTTACTTATGATAATTCTCTAAAGGCATAAAGGACTAAAGGTGCAAAAAATTCTCCTTCTCAATTTTGCACACCCCTCTTAAAGAATATTTCTCCTTTTCCTATTGATAAATGTCCTTGTTTATTGGCACTGAATATCTGTGATTTCAGATCCCTAATCAGAAACAACCAGCATCAAATAAGCAAATGGCTTATTTGGATAATGTAGATCTTTGTTTCAGAGATTTGGGATCAGAACACACATAACTGGGAAGAGAAACCACTATTTTATTTCCTCCACTTCTCCTTTACTTTCTATGACAATGAGGTTTCCCTCTGTGAGAAGCTCAAATACTGTTTAAAAAGACAGCCCTCAGGAGTAGCCACAAAATTAGTTGCCTTTATGGCTGTTGTGAGCAAGTAAATACACGACTAATAGTAACTTAAGAGAGCAAGAGTTCATTTTGGCTTATGACTTGGTAGGACACCATCAATCCTGGCAGGGAGCGCATGACAGCAGGAGTATGAGGTGGTAGGTTACATTGCATCCGCACCCAGGAATCAGTGAGTGGACAGGAAGTAGGGCAGGACTACACAACCTCAGGGGCCACCTCTAATGACACACTTCCTCCACCTGAACTCCACTTCCAGAAAGTTCCATGACCTTCCAAAACAATGCCACTAGCTGCGGACCAACTTTTTCCAATGTAAAACCTATGGGCACATTTCACACTAAAACCATGACTGCCAACAGAACGTTGATGAACTCATGGTGCATCTGTACCATGGCTGTAAAGTAGAAGAGTCAGATCCTTCCAGGGCCGGGCATTGCTGGGGTATACTGTTAAAAAATAATGAATGAAATGGGATGAATCACATATTCAAACTCGTCTTGGCTACTGACAATCCATCTTTTCCTTGTTTATTTTCCTTTTTTTGTTTTGTTTCTGTTTGCTATTTCTTCCCCCCATTTTCTATATATTTTTTGTCTTCCTGTGGGTTATCTGAGATTTTTTTTTAGGATTACATGTTGCTCTATTTGTAGTATTATTACACGGTTTTCTTAGTCATTTGAGGTGGGTGCCTTCAAATGGTCTGTGAATGTATAGGTATTAGTGTTTTCTGATTTTAGCAAAGTGTGTAAACCACACAGCCATCCAGGACAAACAAGCATCATGTGGTAATATAACTTTGGGTCCAGCAGTTCATACTTTAAGAAGCCATGGGGATGGTAGTCTTATTTTACCCAGATCTCAACTGTCTCCATGTTCCTTCTCCATTGCACGATACTCATTTTGTAACTTCCTGTATTTTGGAAAGCTTCTTGAAGCACTTATTTTTTAATTTTGTATGTGTGTTTTGTGTGACATTTGTATGGGCACACACAAGTTTATGCCATTCTCTGAGAATAGAGATCTACTACTGTCAAATTCTTCTGGATGTCTTTTGTCTATGTATTTCTTAACTTCCTTAACTTCCCCTGATAGCTGAAATACAATTTTGCGAGATGCCATATTTGCAATTCTCCCCCAGCTCTTGAAAAATGCCGTGCCCACTTCCTTGCAGAAGGTTGGTTCAGGCCTGCCACTCAAGTTGCTGTTGCCAAGTAGATAGGAGGGTGTCTATGGCTGGACACTTTCTACTTTCAAACCTTTTTTTAGTTTTAGTTTTTAAAAGTTTAGTGATGCTCTTCCGGCTGCCATTTGTACCAGGGAGCCAAGCGGCTCCACAGCCTTCTGTGCATAGCCCGCCAGGAGAGAGTGATCTCCCAGCAGTGCTTTCACTCCTGAGCATAGAGGTGAGATTTCCACCTTCTCCCTGGAGGGGAACAGCTAGGAGCACATGGGGCATATAATCAGTCAACAGCTCGGACAGGAGTCTTCCCGCCACCATTTGCACCAGGGAGCCAGGCAGCTCCACAGTGCTCAGTGCATGGCCTGCTAGGAGAGAGAGATCCCCCAGCAGCACTTTCACTTCTGAGAGCAGAGGTGAGAACTCTACCTTCTCTCTGGAGGGGAACAGCAAGAGTGCACAGGGCATACGATCAGTGGAGCAGCTGGGACAGGAACCTTCTAGGCACCATTTACACCACGGAGTCAGGCCATGGACCATGCCAGAAGAGAGTTGGTCTCTCAGGAGTATGGACACAGGCTTACAGGCCCACAGGAGGGACAAGCTCCAGCCAGAGACAGCAAGGCCAACTAACACCAGAGATAACCAGATGGCGAAAGGCAAACACAAGAACCCTAACCAATAGAAACCAAGGCTACTTTGTAACATCAGAACCCAGTTCCCCTACCACAGCAAGTCCTGGATACCCCAACACACTGGAAAAGCAAGAGTTGGATTTAAAAACCTATCTCATGATGCTGATAGAGGACTTCCAGAAGGACATAAATAATTCCCTTAAAGAAATACAGGAGAACCTGGGTCAACAGGTAGAAGCCCTTAAAGAGGAAACACAAATCCCTTAAAGAATTACAGGAAAACACAATCAAGTGAAGGAACTGAACAAAACCATCCAGGATCTAAAAGCTGAAGTAGAAACAATGAAGAAATCACAAAAGGAGACAACTCTGGAGATAGAAAACCTTGGAAAGAAACCAGGAGTCATAGATGCAAGCATCAACAACAGAATACAAGAGATAGAAGAAAGAATCTCAGGTGGTGAAGATACCATAGAAACATTGACTCAACAGTCAAAGAAAATGCAAAAGGCAAAAGGCTTGTAACCCAAAACATCCAGAAAATCCAGGACACAATGAAAAGACAAAACCTAAGGATTATAGGTATAGAAGAGAGAAGATTTACAACTTAAAGGGCCAGTAAATATCTTCAACAAAATTATATAAGAAAATTTCCCTAAAGAAAGAGATGCCCATGAACATACAAGAAGCCTACAGACCTCCAAACAGACTGGACCAGAACAGAAAGTCCTCCCGTCACATAATAATCAAAACACCAAATGCACCAAAGAAAGAATGAATGTTAAAAGCAATAAGGGAAAAAGGGCAAGTAACTTATAAAGCCAGACCTATCAGAGTTACACCAGACTTTTCACCAGAAACTATGAAAGCTAGAAGATCCTAGGCAGATCTCATTCAGACCCCAAGAAAACACAAATGCCAGCCCAGACTACTATACCCAGAAATGGAGAAATCAAGCTATTCCATGATAAAACCAAATTTACACAATATCTTTCCACAAATCCAGCCCTACAAAAGATAATAGATGGAAATTTCCAACACAAGGAGGGAAACTACACCCTAGGAAAAGCAAGAAAGTAATCTTTCAACAAACCCAAAAGAAAGTGACCACACAAACACAAAATTAACCCAAAGATAACAGGAAGCAACAATCACTATTCCTTAATATCTCTTAACATCAATGGACTCAATTCCCCAATAAAAAAGGCATATACTAACAGAAGTATTTTTCATGTAAATCTTCAATTTTATCAAAAAATGTAATTCCTCTTACAATTAATTTAGTAATGTTTTATGTCTACCATTTTATCTGTATACTTTCCATGAAATAGTCAATTTTAACATGTTTTTCTATATATTTCCTGAATTTTATCAGAAATATTTTCCATGTAGATGTTCAATTTTTATCAGTAATTGTTTTTAATTCCACTTTCAATTAAATTAGAACTATTTTATGCCTACCATTTTATCTATATAATTTACCATGAAATAGTCAATTTTAATGTGTTTTTCTACATATTTCTTCAATTTTATCAGATATTTTACATGTAAATCTTCAATTTTATCAGAAAGAATTTATAATTCCACTTTATAACTTTAAATCAACTTAGAAATATTTTTATGCCTATTTCTTCAATTTTGTCAGAAATATTTTCCATGTAAATCTTCAATTTTATCAGAAAATGTTTATAATTCCACTTTCAATCAACTTAGAAATATTTTATGCCTACCATTTTATCTGTGTAATTTTTCCATGATAATCTTCAACTTTAGCATATTATTCTATATTTTTCTACAATTTTGTCAGAAATGTTTTCCACGTAAATGTTCAATTCTATCATAAAATATTTCTACTTCCTTTTTCAATTAATTTAGCAATGTTCATTATGTCTACCATTTTACTCTTTAATTTTCCATGAAAATTGTCAACTTTAGTGTGTTTTTCTTTATATATTTTTGTCAGAAATATTTTCTATGTAAATCTTCAATTTTACCATAAAATGTTTTTACTTCCTTTTTCAATTAGAAAAAAGAAAGGCACTTACCTGGCCCTGAAAAAAAAGTTTAATGATGCTGTGTTTGGGTTAGGTTTCTTTTGTTAACCTATTTATATTCAGTTGGGTTCTTATAGCTGTGGTTTGTGGGGTTTTGCTAAATTTGGATAGATTTCAGCCATTAATTCTTCAAATACTCTGCCAGTCCATTCTTTCTCCTCTTTGCACCTGAGACTTCAGTGCCACACAGCAATCTGTTAGTGAGCCATGGGTTTCTAAAATTTGATTGTTTTTAATTTATTGTCTCTCTGTTGTTCATACTGGGTACATTTTACTGGTTCATCCTGAACTCCACTGATTCTATTTGGAGTCTTTGCCACAGTTTCTGAGCTCAAGCTGTCAGCATGGTTTCTGTTATTTCTCCGTTGGAATCCACTTGGTTCTTTTGCTATGAGTTTCCTTTCCTGTGATTTTTTGCAGTTTCATTTGTTTCACAACAATTTGAGGTTTGTGTTGAGCCCTCTCCTACACACCAATGGTTTTACTTTCAATTCTCAGCAGACAATCCCAGTATCTGTCTCCTGTCAGTATGGGAGTCAGCTGATGGCCTTTCTCATTCAAGTTGTGACTTTCTTAGTTCTTTTTATGATAGGGGATTTAAAACATATCTCGATATCTTGACTAGAGATATTTGGGTTTTACATATTTTTTACTATAGCAAATAGTCACCTGCTTAGACTTAACATGTGGGTCTCCATTTACTTTTGCAGGTGATTCCAATAAGCATCTGATGTTCAGAGTCTCTGTGGTGCTATGTTGATGGTGCTATTTTGATTTACTAGCATAGTAAATAGTCTGTCTCCTATGAGCCTTTCTTCTGTAATATTCAGTTTTTTATTTTTATTTGATGTATATGATTCTTCTGCATGCATGTATGTCTGTGTCGCAGATGTAGGCCTGCTGTGGGCACACAGAGGCAAGGAGAGGGCATTGAATCCACTGGAACTAGAGTTATAGCCAGTTGTGAGCTCCCATGTGGGTGCTGGAAATTGGACCCGGGTCTTCTGGAAGAGCAGACAGTGCTCTTAACAGCTCAGTCATCTCTCCGTCTTCACATGAGCTTTTCAGCATTCTTTATAGCTCCCGGGAAAGGGAGAGGGACTTCATTTTGGCTGAAGTGCTTTCGGGTAGGGGAAGGGAATCTCCAACCTCCTCTGACAAAAGTTCACTTCCAGGACTGGGTGCCTACTGTTGAATCCATCTTACCAGATGGGATCTCTGCCAGAGGGAGTCTGAGTGGGAAGGCAGAGTCTTTAGGCTATAGACCTGAAAGTGCTTCCTCTGTCCTTATTGACAATCCTTCTATTAAGCAGGACTTGTCTAGGGTTATTGGGTGATGTGGAGTTCAAGTTGGGGGGAAGATTAAGTTCCCCTGGGTTAGCTCTGCTGGAAGACTGGGTGACAATGGAGGAAACAACCTTTCTGGGTTATGTTCTGGTGGATGAGGAGTGGAAGAGTCCCAAGATGTGTTATGACTGCTTCTCCTTTGGTCCTGAGGTCACTAGTCTGTTCACCCCATTCCAGCTCTCAGATCTCAAGAATTTCAGCCAGACATATAGGAGGTACAGTGAGAGATAAACTACTCCATCTTGCCCAGTCTGGAAGTTCTATCTGCTCATGAGCTTTCTTTAGAAAAAAGTATTCAAGAAATTCATAACATTGTTTTCCCTGAGGAGATGACCTGGAACATGTATGTATCCAAATGAATATATTATTTAATATCTCTCAGAAAAATTGGATAAGGAAAAAAAGAAGAAACTTTCTAACTCTATCTTGTTTTCAAGACGACAAGCAAAAGATTAAAACAGAGGTCATTAACAGATGGTAATTTTCTCACACCTCACTAACCTGGGATCAAACAGCATATGGATCAACAGGCGGTAATTTTATTACATCTCACTGGCTGTAAGCTCACTATGTTGTCACTGTTTCAATGCAGACCTCTGAATATAGGAATAATATTCTCAGTGGATTTTCAACCTGCTCCTGCGTTTTGAATAACTTGCAGAATACAAATGTCTAATTTAGGTAGAAGTAGATGCTCTGGGTAGCATGCTAGTGCCCTAATCAGCTGAAAAATAATATTTGTATGACATTAAAACAAAATTAATGGCAAGACACTGATTACATGAAAAGATTTTATGTTGTGATTATTAAACTTGCAAGCAGCACAGCATAATTAATGTCGTAATTAGGATATGACCTGAAATCTCAGCTTCCAAAATTAATAAAGGCAATTAAAAGTCACATTTGTAAATTGAGTTTTAAGAATGGCAAGGAAGTTTGATATGGTTTTTTTTTTTTTTACTCCACATTTTGGAGCACATTTTTTATTGTTACTAAGCCTAAAATGCAGTTGTTCTGATTTCCATCCCCAAGAACCTCACAACAGTGGTCTGAAACTTTAAGAAAAGTTCAGAGATGTTCCACCTAGCTTGTTCATCAGTTGTGGGTCAAGCCACTCCTAGGCACACTTGTAAAGCTCTGGTGCCAAATCAGTAGTAAATCTTTCTCTGTCCCCAGCACTCCAGGAGAAGTATGTGTTACAAGATCTACCTTGCCGTTACGAGGCTTCCGCCATTTTCAAACAACTGGACCATACAGCAGCCTGAAGGACTGGCACTTGGATAAGCTTCTTGGGACCACATCAGCTCCCATAGTTTATCACATGGCGAAGCTCAAGGCCAAAGAAGGTCTCATTATTGGTAAAATTGGAGACATCGATAAATATTGGTGGGCTGCTAATTTTACACAACCAAATCTGAGATCCTGCCTCATTCCTTATACCAAAATAAACTCTGGAGGGATCAAAGAGTTAATGTCATAGCAAGTGATAAAGGAGGCTGATACATTTATAATATTGTAATTGAGAGAGACTTTTTAGCCATGACAAGTAGGACAAAGACATTACAGAAATTACCAACAATTTGTCTATTTCAAAAATTTTAAATTCCATACATTAAAAAAGAACTATAAGTTCTAAAAAAAAACAGTTCAAGTCAGAACCAAATGTATACTAATTAAAATTATCATGTTTTGATTCATTTTGTTCTATAAAAGTACATCTTTACTCTTCTATTAAGAAACAACTGGAAACACAGCAATTTATGTACAGGATATTAAGCATAGAAAGAATCTAAAATAACTTCCATGTTAAATAATAAGTGCTTATAAAATGACTAGATACAATGAGAATAACCATAGGCTACAAAAGCAGGAAAACATGATATTTAATAACATGAAGATGTCTTCATTCCAGTACTTAGGAGAAAGACGGGTGGAAACTGAAGACAAAGACAATTTAATCCTTTACTACTTCATCTACACAGCAACGGATGAAGGCAACAACCCCTCCACAAAAATTAGGTAAATTAAAGATGCATATTATCTTCATTGTTGATAGTTTAAAATTAACAAGGTATTTTATATGTGATATGTATTTTTGATCCTTAGGACTTTAAGTAGAATGATATTTCAGTTTTTCCCTACAGTAACTATAAGAAGCAAGTCAGCTATGAAAAGAGCAAAACTAAAGACCAGTGTGGCTGACGGTACAGAATTTGTGACAAACCTTTACATGTGTACAGGTTTACAGATCTAGGGTGACATGGGTTAAAGTTTGGCTACTGATTTTCTTGGGTTTCCTCCCTTCTCCTTCCTAACGACTCCCTCTCCCTGGTCTAGAGTATTAACTTCCCTTTCCTCAGGCAGGGCATCACACAGCAATTCTTTCAAAAATCCCTGCTATGCCTGTCTGGCCTGAACTGTTGATACTACACAATAGGAAACATGGGTCCAGAAATCAGATCACCTGGTCTTGGCAAGAAGCTTACGTCTTTAATTTGGTACCACTTGCCAGTCACCAGAAACCACCAACAGTAGCACAGGAACTGTCCCCACTGAACTTCCATGGTACCTGTAGGTTTTCTTAATTTCTTCGCATGATGCTCCCTTATGTAGACCAAGAATTTCATACAGACTTTCTCCTGATGTTGACATAGTCCGCTGTCTTTGGTTAGGTACGTTACAGGCCATTTCTCAATCTGCAAAACCAAAGATGGAAAAAGAGCCATGAAGATTCTGTACTCTGGACCCCACCCTCTGGAAGGGAAGAGAGTTTACTTTTAACACTTGTTAAAAGGAGCACAATTTGCACCTTGGTGTGCTAGGCACAATATGAGGAGAGAAAATGACGAGAGCTAAAGGTGGTTTCCAGTCAAAGATTGCAGGACGCCACGCAAATAGAACATAGCTTTACACAACGAATTCAGGGGTATTGCGAATCAACTCTCATAGAACTATAGGTGTTTTGCTTTGTTTGTGCAAGATTTGTGTGTCTTCTATTTTTGTCTACTTTCCAAGTGTATCTAGCCAAGGAAAGAATCATCCCTCTCTACTGACTGGGGAAATACATCAGCAGGTAATGGTGCTTGCCAGGGTCCCACATGATGAAGGAAGAGAATCCATTCCAACATGTTGTCCTTATTGCACACGTGATTTCTTATATACACATACACACACACACACACACACAATAAATAAATAAAATAAATGTTAAAAAGAAAGAAAATACTAGATTCTGAACTAACATGACAAGACACTTCAGTATGGCATCGGGTGACAAGACAGTTGAAAGGTGCTGAGACGTAAAAGGGCGACTCAGCCAAAAGCACCCTACACACAGCTCCAGGACAGTAGCTCTGCAATGTGGAATTGGAGACGCAGAAAATTTATCATTAGAACCTGGTGGCTCTTAAAAAAAAAAAAGGCTCACAGCCTCACCCACAGTCGAGCCCACAGTCCTTACAAAACTCAGAACCAGTTGTAGTTTTCTTTGAGAATGACTCCTCTGGTGGCTTTGCCCAGCAGTGGAGGGAAAATCCATGTCATACCCTGCCCTGTGGCCAGAGCTCTATGAATATGCACAATTTTGGAGCTGACCTACTGTTTAAAGGGGAGCTACCCTGAGGGTACGAACACAGGGATAATCACAAGTCAGAGAGCCTGAAGCCAACCATACAGTCATGCTGCAAGGTACTTCCTATCCAATGACACTGGGGCAGTGAGAAGCTTATGACTGAAGAGGAAAGAGGAGGCGGACCTAAGGGCTGGGAGGTCAGAGGTAGGCGGAGCTAGAGAGAGGAGGAGAGGCGCTAGAGGTCATAAGGAGCTATGGTAGCAGACGTTAATTGATTCAAAGGTTAGAAAATTGGGATAAGACTTTTATCCTTGTAAATTGGCATCTTGTAATTGGGAGTTCCATACACATAAATATAATTGGTTAATTATTTAAGAGTCATGCTTTACCGGGTGATTGGAATGAGTGGGCGCTGGGTGGAAACGAGGGAACCGCACTGGGAGCCTGGGACCTCCTCTGCTGGAGAGAAGGCCAGGCAGGTAGGACTGCTAAGGAGCTTGGGATCCTGCCGCGATCGGATCCCAGCATTGCCCAGTGCTGTTGTGGAGAATCGGTGGGGAGGTTCTTTTTAAATATTTCCCGCTACACAGCCTCAGTGAAAGACACCTAGAGGACGCAGTTAAGGAAAACGGAAAGGCCAGACAATGAAAAGCAGGTGGTGGGAGGCGTGGTTCAGGAAGTGGAGAGAATAGAGGGTGCCAGGGGGCAGAGAACTGTAACTGCTAATATTTATCTTTTTATTTAGCCTGGGAACCCAGTTCACAGAGAAGTGCTGCCCATGTTCACGGTGGGTCTTCCCTTGCATACACAGGGAGACTTGTTTCTTAGATGATTCTCCATCCTCTTTAGTTGGTCATAATAAAAGCCATCACATGGTGTGATCCTTTTATTTCCTGTTTTGCCCATCCCTTTTCCTTTTACCATACCTTTAGTGATATCTTGGATTTATCTTTTTAAAGGTTTTATATATGACTTGCATTCTTACATTAATTTTGCTTATGAATTTTTCCATTATTGGGAAATTTTTAAGTTCTAGAACTTTGCTCTTCTTCTCTATAACATTCTTCTTACTCTGTGTCTTTTCCCATTATTTCCCCTTCTCCCTCCCCCCTCTAACTCATTCAGCTAGTGTTTCTACATTTACTCTAAATGCTCTGCTCAACTTCAGCTCTTTGCTGTTTTACTGGTATATGACCAGGCTTTAATCAATTTTAGGTATGTTTCTATATTTTGTTTAGTTTGATGTTGTTGCTGTAATAGCCAGCTTCCCCTGTGGATGGTACTGGGAATTAAGCACTCAAAAACAAGCTACTCACTATGACGATCCAATTAAACTAGAAGAGACATCCAAAGCAACACAACACAACACAGCATGGCACAGCACAAAGCTTCACAAACTAAAACACGGAAATGCAAGAAGTATGACAAGGCAGGGCTGTATGACTCCTAAAATGCCAGGTGAATAGTTTATATGCTTACTTATAAAAATAATCAATGATATAAGAGAAGATACAAACAATGAAGGAAGGCAGAAAACTCCAGTCCTGAGGAACAGAACCAGAAATATAGACGAGATCAGCAGCAAAATGGATAAGAAATGCAAACTAGAAAATTGAGATTGGGAAAAGGGTGGAAAGGAAGAAAATGTGGACATTGCAAACAAGGACTCAAGTAGAAAACACAGGGAAATACGTCACCAACAGACTTGATCAAACAAAAGAAAACATACCAGGGATGTGGAAAAGGTAGATGGGATACTACATTCAAATATCAAATAAAACTTAGCATGGCTACAAATTCCAAATTCTATTGAATATAAATAGGAAGCTATATCAACCCTAGATGATGGTATAGAGGAGCTGAGATATTTTTAAAAACTAAAGGCACAGAAAATTTAATGAAATCACAGAAATTTCCTCAAGTCTAGGGAAAGAAATTAATATCAAAGCAAAGTTTAGAAATAGGCATGACTGGAGAACCTCTCCATAATACACTGTACTCAAAATGTCATTGAAACAAAGAGATAACAGTAAAAGGTATAAGAGAAAAATGCTAACTCACAAAAGAAAACACATCTAAAAAAATCATACTTCTCAAAAATAAGTCATCCAAACCCAAGATATTAGAAAAGTGTATATTTCAAGCCCCAAATGTCAATAATTTTCAACCAAGGTGGCTATGCTTAGAAAAAATGATTGAGAAATAAGAATATTTCAACATGAACACAAAATGAAACACTGCAGAAAACTACTTAAAGGATTTCTAAACACACACAAGGAAACAAAACAGTCTCAAGGAAGCACAGGAAAAAATACTGAGAGGAATGTCTGGAGAAAGAAAGCTGGAAATACGTGATCTTTAGGACAGAAACCCAGCAAAACCTCCACAGACTTAGGGGAGAGAAGAACAATCATTTAACCATTTTTTAATTACAAGAATTATAATACCTCTGTCAATAAGAACATTAATTCCCATTATCTTAACTCTTATGATGGTTTGAATATGCGTGGCCCAGAGAACGACACTATTAGGAGGTGTGACCTTGTTGAAACACCTGTGGCCTTGTTGGAGGAAGTATCTCACTGTGGGGCGGAAGCTTTGAAACCTTCCTCCTCCATTCTTGGAAGCCAGGCTTCTCTTATCTGCCTTCAAAACAAGAGGCAGAACTCTCAGCTCCTCCTCTAGCACCATGCCTGCCTGTGCCACTGCTTTTCTTCCCACCTTGATGATAACGGACTGAAGCTCTGAACCTGTAAGCGAGTCCTGGTTTTAGTGTTGCCTTGGTCATGGTGTCTGTTCACAGCAGTAAAACCCTAAGACAGAAATCAAACCTAAAACTACAGTGAGCACCTTAGTCAAAAGATGTATCATCAAGAAACAAATGACAAGAAAAAAAATGTTGACTAGAATACAGGAAAAGAGGGGCCCTCGTAAGGGAAATGGGTCTATAAAGTGATACAGCCACTATGGAAAGCAATATGGAATGTCCTCAAAACACTAAAAACAGAAGATCCTTATGACCAGTTGCATCATGCCTGGATACATAATACGCAGAGAAATTTAAGTGTGGAAATACATGGATGTTTTCATGGCACTGTCTATAGCAGCTGAGATCTGGAACCTAGATGTCCACCAACACATGAATGGATAAAGAAAACACGGCACAAACATATACTGTTTCCTTCCGTCATAAAGAAGAGTGGAAATTTCAGGTGCAGGGGAATGGATGGAACTGGAGACTATCCGGTGTCAGAATGCACAGAGACAGTGATTGCCTATGTTCAATTGTACGCACAATCAAGGTTTAAAGTGTGTGTTGATAGTGTGTGGAGAAAATGTCCACTGAGTTGCCTCCTCCTCGATGTTTACAGCCTGAAGACTGCTCCCTACAGAGACAGCTTCTGTGAGATCGACCCGCCAACCCGCCTCCTTGTTCAGTTATAGTAAATAAACCCTGCTTCCTTGTTTATCTGGGTTTCCTCGTTTAGCTGCATTAAGCAATGCTGCCTCTCTGTTCAGCTGTAAACATGTTCAGCTTCTCGGGGCTGTGGTTTTTCCATCTCAGAGTGCAGCACATCCGACCCCAGCTTTTCTGGGTGTCTGTGTCTGTCTGTCCTTCATTCTCTTGCTGCCCTAGTCAGGCCAAGTCACTGAGGCAGTGCATGGCTCAGACAGGCATCAAAGAACAACATTACATATGGCAGGCAGGCAGGCAGGCAGGCACAGTTGGAGCACAACTCCCAGCTCCCCTCTGACAGGATTCATGCCTGGACCACCTCAGATGAAGGCAAAAGATACAGACTGTTATCTGGTTAGTTGCAGGGATCTTACACTTCAGCAAGGTACAGTGACAGTGGTGGTCCTAAGGAATTCACTAAGAACAACAACAACAACATAAGTTCAAAATGTTTCTGTGAGCCGGGCAGTGGTAGTGCATGTCTTTAATCCCAGCACTTGGGAGGCAGAGGCAGGCGAATTTCTGAGTTCGAGGCCAGCCTGGTCTACAGAGTGAGTTCCAGGACAGCCAGGGCTACACAGAGAAACCCTGTCTTGAAAAAAAAATGTTTCTGTGAACCTTCACCTTCTCCCACCCCGCCTGCCGCCCCAACCTTCACCATCTTTAGAGAGGAAATGTGACATGATTCTGTAAAAACTCCTAGTGCCCCAAAGGATCTGAGCTCAAAAGCAGCCTACCCAAGAATAAGACTATACAGGGCCAAGGGCTTCCATGTATCCTGGTTCATTTCCTTCTCCCTTGAAAGTGGAGTTCCTGTGTGATGGTTCTTATATGATTGGCCCAGGGAGTGACCCTACTAGGTGGTGTGGCCTTGTTGGAGTAGTTGTGTCACTGTGAGTGTGGGCTTAAGACCCTCACCCTAGTTGCCTGGAAGTCAGTCTTCTACTAGCAGCCTTCAGATGAAGATGTAGAACTCTCAGCTCCGTCTGCACCATATCTGTCCGGATGCTGCCATGTTTCTGCCTTGATGACAATGGATTGAACCTCTGAGCCTATAAGCCAGCCCCAATTAAATGTTGTCTTTTATAAAACTTGCATTGGTCATGGTGTCTGTTCACCGAAGTAAAACCCTAACTAAGACACCCTGGATGCCAAAGGAGCATAATTTACAAAGTCTTATACAAGAAAAGGCGAAGAAATCCTGACTGTCCACCACAACATACAGCGTGGTACCTATACAATATAATGAGTTGCCCAGTAGAATTTGGGTGTTCTCACCACAAAAATAAAGATAAGCATGAAACAATGCATATGTTAATTGCCTTGATTTAGATTTTCTACAATGTATGCATAATTCAAAACACCATGTTGGACATAATAAATATATAACACCTTGCCAAATTAGATAATTGGTTAATGGATAAACATAGCCATCTAGATCCTAGAATCTAGAATTAAAGGTGAACTAGGCCTATGATCATTACACTTTAAGCCATTCTGGCCAGCAATCTTTACAACTGGTCATCTTCCTCTTAGCAATCACATTCTCTTTAACTGGAGCACACACAGGTCTCCATTGTAACAAAATTTTCCCCCAAGACCTACTTCAGTCTCAAGTGTCACCTGATAAAATGAAAGCTGGTACCTGACCCAAGCCAGACAAATTAGCATTTATCATTAGACTATTTTACATAGATCAATGACCCTGTGTGGGCTATAGAGTGGACAAACTGAATTTTGTTGTCTGTTCTGCAATGCTCTGAACTTAAGAGCAGAGCGGTGCCCACAGGTGGAAGGAGTCACTGTGGGTCCCACCTGTCTAGCTCCAGATCTTCCCAGATATGCTTGTAGCTCTTACCTCCAACACTGGACCATTCAACCCTGTTCTAGATTGAACCAAAGAATACCAATAAACACGTTCCACACTACTCCACTCCTCTGAGCATGTTTTAGCTAGGTTTTAGTCACTATCACCTAAGACTCCTGGACTTGTAGTTTTATTGCTATGAAGAGATGTTGTAACCATGGCTACTCTTAGAACGAGAACCATTTAAGGTTGGCTCACAGTTCAGAGGTGTAGTTCACTATGGTTCTAATAGGAAGCATGGTGTCATACAGACAGACATGATACTGGAAAGGTAGCTGAGAGCTCTGCATGTGGATCAGCAGGCAGCAGGGAGAGAGAGAGACATTGGGTCTGGCTTGGTTAAGCTTCTGAAACAACAGAGCTCACCCCACAGTGACACCCTTTCTCCAGCAAGGCCACACCCACTCCGGCAAGGCCACGCCTACTTCAGCAAGGCCATACCTCCTAATAGTGCCATTTTTTTATGTGCCTGTGGGGGTCATTTTCATTCAAACCATCACACTCCCAAATACCTTACCCTCTCAAACACCTATGGTGATTCCTGGGGAATCTCTTCCCAGCCAGGTTAATATATTGTACTGTATGCTAAGAAATAGATTTTTTCCTTAAATTTCTGCTCTTTCTTGTTACATTTGCCTGTTTATATACATATGCTGTCAGGGTTTCTATTCCTGCACAAACATCATGACCAAAAAGCAAGTTGGGGAGGAAATGGTTTATTCAGCTTATTCTTCCAAATTGCTGACACAAATCACAGAGACAGTGATTGCCTATGTTCAATTGTACGCACAATCAAGGTTTAAAGTGTGTGTTGATAGTGTGTGGAGAAAATGTCCACTGAGTTGCCTCCTCCTCGATGTTTACAGCCTGAAGACTGCTCCCTACAGAGACAGCTTCTGTGAGATCGACCCGCCAACCCGCCTCCTTGTTCAGTTATAGTAAATAAACCCTGCTTCCTTGTTTATCTGGGTTTCCTCGTTTAGCTGCATTAAGCAATGCTGCCTCTCTGTTCAGCTGTAAACATGTTCAGCTTCTCGGGGCTGTGGTTTCTCCATCTCAGAGTGCAGCACATCCGACCCCAGCTTTTCTGGGTGTCTGTGTCTGTCTGTCCTTCATTCTCTTGCTGCCCTAGTCAGGCCAAGTCACTGAGGCAGTGCATGGCTCAGACAGGCATCAAAGAACAACATTACATATGGCAGGCAGGCAGGCAGGCACAGTTGGAGCACAACTCCCAGCTCCCCTCTGACAGGATTCATGCCTGGACCACCTCAGATGAAGGCAAAAGATACAGACTGTTATCTGGTTAGTTGCAGGGATCTTACACTTCAGCAAGGTACAGTGACAGTGGTGGTCCTAAGGAATTCACTAAGAACAACAACAACAACATAAGTTCAAAATGTTTCTGTGAGCCGGGCAGTGGTAGTGCATGTCTTTAATCCCAGCACTTGGGAGGCAGAGGCAGGCGAATTTCTGAGTTCGAGGCCAGCCTGGTCTACAGAGTGAGTTCCAGGACAGCCAGGGCTACACAGAGAAACCCTGTCTTGAAAAAAAAATGTTTCTGTGAACCTTCACCTTCTCCCACCCCGCCTGCCGCCCCAACCTTCACCATCTTTAGAGAGGAAATGTGACATGATTCTGTAAAAACTCCTAGTGCCCCAAAGGATCTGAGCTCAAAAGCAGCCTACCCAAGAATAAGACTATACAGGGCCAAGGGCTTCCATGTATCCTGGTTCATTTCCTTCTCCCTTGAAAGTGGAGTTCCTGTGTGATGGTTCTTATATGATTGGCCCAGGGAGTGACCCTACTAGGTGGTGTGGCCTTGTTGGAGTAGTTGTGTCACTGTGAGTGTGGGCTTAAGACCCTCACCCTAGTTGCCTGGAAGTCAGTCTTCTACTAGCAGCCTTCAGATGAAGATGTAGAACTCTCAGCTCCGTCTGCACCATATCTGTCCGGATGCTGCCATGTTTCTGCCTTGATGACAATGGATTGAACCTCTGAGCCTATAAGCCAGCCCCAATTAAATGTTGTCTTTTATAAAACTTGCATTGGTCATGGTGTCTGTTCACCGAAGTAAAACCCTAACTAAGACACCCTGGATGCCAAAGGAGCATAATTTACAAAGTCTTATACAAGAAAAGGCGAAGAAATCCTGACTGTCCACCACAACATACAGCGTGGTACCTATACAATATAATGAGTTGCCCAGTAGAATTTGGGTGTTCTCACCACAAAAATAAAGATAAGCATGAAACAATGCATATGTTAATTGCCTTGATTTAGATTTTCTACAATGTATGCATAATTCAAAACACCATGTTGGACATAATAAATATATAACACCTTGCCAAATTAGATAATTGGTTAATGGATAAACATAGCCATCTAGATCCTAGAATCTAGAATTAAAGGTGAACTAGGCCTATGATCATTACACTTTAAGCCATTCTGGCCAGCAATCTTTACAACTGGTCATCTTCCTCTTAGCAATCACATTCTCTTTAACTGGAGCACACACAGGTCTCCATTGTAACAAAATTTTCCCCCAAGACCTACTTCAGTCTCAAGTGTCACCTGATAAAATGAAAGCTGGTACCTGACCCAAGCCAGACAAATTAGCATTTATCATTAGACTATTTTACATAGATCAATGACCCTGTGTGGGCTATAGAGTGGACAAACTGAATTTTGTTGTCTGTTCTGCAATGCTCTGAACTTAAGAGCAGAGCGGTGCCCACAGGTGGAAGGAGTCACTGTGGGTCCCACCTGTCTAGCTCCAGATCTTCCCAGATATGCTTGTAGCTCTTACCTCCAACACTGGACCATTCAACCCTGTTCTAGATTGAACCAAAGAATACCAATAAACACGTTCCACACTACTCCACTCCTCTGAGCATGTTTTAGCTAGGTTTTAGTCACTATCACCTAAGACTCCTGGACTTGTAGTTTTATTGCTATGAAGAGATGTTGTAACCATGGCTACTCTTAGAACGAGAACCATTTAAGGTTGGCTCACAGTTCAGAGGTGTAGTTCACTATGGTTCTAATAGGAAGCATGGTGTCATACAGACAGACATGATACTGGAAAGGTAGCTGAGAGCTCTGCATGTGGATCAGCAGGCAGCAGGGAGAGAGAGAGACATTGGGTCTGGCTTGGTTAAGCTTCTGAAACAACAGAGCTCACCCCACAGTGACACCCTTTCTCCAGCAAGGCCACACCCACTCCGGCAAGGCCACGCCTACTTCAGCAAGGCCATACCTCCTAATAGTGCCATTTTTTTATGTGCCTGTGGGGGTCATTTTCATTCAAACCATCACACTCCCAAATACCTTACCCTCTCAAACACCTATGGTGATTCCTGGGGAATCTCTTCCCAGCCAGGTTAATATATTGTACTGTATGCTAAGAAATAGATTTTTTCCTTAAATTTCTGCTCTTTCTTGTTACATTTGCCTGTTTATATACATATGCTGTCAGGGTTTCTATTCCTGCACAAACATCATGACCAAAAAGCAAGTTGGGGAGGAAATGGTTTATTCAGCTTATTCTTCCAAATTGCTGTTCATCACCAAAGCAGGTCAGGAAGCAGGAGCTGATACAGAGGCCATGGAGGGATGTTACTTACTGGCTTGCTTCCCCTGGCTTGCTCAGCTTGCTCTTTTATAGAACTCAAGACCACCAGCCCAGGGATGGCACCACCCACAAGGGGCTTTGTGTACCACCCTTGATCACTAATTGAGAACAGCTGGATCTCATGGAGGCATTTTCTCAACTGAAGCTCCTTTCTCTGTGGTAACTCCAGCCTGTGTCAAGTTGACACACAAAACCAGCCAGTACATATACATTTCTAAACACATAAGTGGAATCTGCTCAGTCCGTATAATGTTATTTGTATCTATTTTAGCTAGCTTTTTATATATCCTAGCACCAAACACCAGGAAGCCAGTCCTGCAGTGAGCCAGACAGTCCTACTTGTCTTCTAATGTATGACTTATCAGGGCCTAGAGCTGCTTATTTCTGAACACTGTCTCCCTCACGGTTGTGAGTGCTTCCTGCTTGGGGACTTCTGTCACTGATTCAGAGGGGTGGGGAAGGATTAAAGGTTGCTGAAGGTAATCTGCTGAAAAGTTTATGGTAGCACCCATATCAGGCAACTCAATTACTTGTTCAAGCCTGAAATGTGAGCAAACTGTTTACAGATGTTGCTGGCAAATATTGAGCATGAAGGGGGAAAAAGCCAACAATAAAACCAGACTTTTGGTTTAGAGATGAACCAGGAAGATTCTAGAGGAGTGATTTTGCTTGGGAGACGTGCCGTCTGAGCCTGAGCATTGCAACTAAAACCCAGGCCCTTTATGAAAACTGACTTGATGACTCTGGAAAAGGAAGCATCAGTAGGAACGTTCAGGACACCGTGACAGTGAAAGTGAGCCTTCACTCACTCTCTAGCCTAGTGATTGGGGAGGGGAGGTTTCAGTAGAGCCCAGAGCTCATCCACACAGCAGTCTCCATAAGCACCTTGCTCAGAAGAGCTATCTCCACCTTCTGAGTTAGACCTCACCTTCTGGAATTACAGGCTGGCTGTCATGCCCACCAGGATTTAATGAGTTCTGGAGATCCACGCCAGGCCTCACGCTTGTGTACAAGTGCTTTAACTGCTGAACCATCTCCCCAGCCTAAAGACACTCATCAGTATCTGCTGAAGGGCACTTCTGGGTTTGAAAGCTAAAACATAAGGGAGGGGCTACTTCAATCTGGGACCTAGCACAGAGAGGATGGAATCCAGAACACACAGTGGGCATTGATCCCCTACTTAACCCAAGGAAGTATTTCTGAGCTCCTATGCAGAAAGAAGTTAGACATTAGAGAGATGTGTCCTCAGATGCTTGTTAAAGATTTAAAGAGGACAAAGGTCCAGATCCTAGAAACCACCTTACTGGGAGGAGCAGCCTCCCTCCCACAGACATAGGCCTGAGTTTTTCTCCAGGAGATGTAGAGACAGGGGATTGGCAGAGCAGAGAAGAAGGATACATCTCAGATGACCCACTCTTACTTGTGAAAGCATTTGCTGTATCCCTGAGGATGCTTGGAAATACTTGGGACCATTGGATGCCAGAAAGATGCAACACCTTAAAGGGCAGGAAGGATGAGCGTGGAAGGGGCATCAAGTTGTATTGCACATATGTGAGGGGTGATCAAGCAAAACACCAACGATATAGTTATACACTAGGGGCGGTGTGATAAAGCTAATGGAGACACAGAGTGAAGAGTGGACCTTCAAACCCCAAATTCTTCTTCAGGAAGAATTTTCATGGGATGATGATGGATTCTATGGTGCCAAGCAGAGCAGGACACACAACAGGGAGGGTAGGCTTAGCTCCACGGCTTGTGGGTTGGGGAACGGTGTAGCTATTATGCTCAATGAAATATCATTGCTCACGCTCATGCCTCTCTTCACTACTGGACTCTGTGTCCCTTAAAGTTTGCAGTCCTGGTTCGTGGACACATTCTGACTAATAAGGCTGTTAAAGTTTGTGGCATACAGGGGACAGAGACCAGGGGACCAGCATTTACAGAATATCTTCTGTGTGTCAGGGCATCTCTGCATGTGTCATATCACTTGATCCTGGTATCAGCACTGAAGAATGTCCAAGAGCAAGACTTCAGGAATTCAAACTGAGAGGTCAGGGCATGATGGATATGGGATGAGATGCCTTGGATTTAAGTTATCATAAGTAGATAGATGTTCCCTGAGCATTTAAGACCATATGGAAACCCACAGATAACTGGATAATAAAATTGGTGGAACCAGGTTTCCTTTGTGTTGTTTTTAAGAATACTAAATTGTTGTCTTGGTTTTACTTTCTGTTGCTGTGATTAAAATACCCTGACATAAGCAACTTAGTGGAGAAAGGATTTGTTTTGTCTTACAGTTTTTAGGGACACTATCTCACAGCAAGGAAGACATGGCAACAGGCAGGGAACGTTGGCAGGAGCAGGAAACTGGCTGGTCACTGCACTACAGCCATACTCAGAAAGTAGAAAATGAACAGGAAGCAGAGCCAGTCTACAAACCCTCAAGGACCACCACCAATGAGTTACTTCCACCAGGGATGCTCTGCCTCCTACGGGTGCCACAACCTTCCCTAACAGCACTGGGGACCAAGTGTGAATCTGGCTATGGGGGACATTTCTCTTTCAAACTACAGTAGACATGAACATGTAACTAAAGTAGACATGAACATGCACAGAAAGGCAGATACAGAGGTGAAGGCTTGCGGTACCATCCACATATTATTAAGGGGAAGACCCAAAGAATTCAAGTCTCGTTGGCTACATGATGGTCTGGGGCTCTGAAACATGGCTTACCTCACCTCTTGCTCCTTACCCACCATATGATTCTGGTGTGGCTCCACATTCTTTGAGGTATAGAAGTCATAGTAAACAAATAGATTGGTATCCCAGTGAGAAATTACCAATTCTCTGAAGTCTGCCCACAGGGAGGGCATAGGTTGGTTATGTCAGTGTAAGTTACTTGATTCACAGGATAACTATCTCTCTCTCTCTCTCTTTAAAATAATAAACACCCAGAGTTCATGCATCACCATGGAAAATGGAATTATAGGAAGTCTGCCCCTCAGCAATATCTGCTCTCTAGACACAACCCAAGTCAGCAGGTTAAACTCACAATGGATAGTCTTTTACTGTTTGAATCATAGTAAGTCAATAATTTGTATATTGTATATCAGTTTATGAAGCCTTTTAGAATGAGTTGGTAGGTCCCAAGTGGTCACAAGTGTGAATACCTATGTCATTGTCCCAGTTTTTTTTTTGAGTGATAAAATTGGGTCTAGTGGAACTAAACAGGTCACGTTTACACAGATGAGTGTTAAGTTTGGATCAACCTGATTCTAAAGCCAGTGTTCTTTCATGTGTCATGCTGGGTAAGGTGCTTCACAATTCATAAAAGACCTTCACAGCTAGCATTTAATTCATTCCTCATAAGAACTCTGAATGTGAGGACATTGACCCTTTGTGACTTTACACCGTACCTGACCAGGGCCAGGAGTGCCCTGCAGCTGTGCCCATGATAGCTATTCATGATAGATTCACTGCTCAGCACACACAGTGAGAGGAGTCTACATAACTGTTTGCAGACTAAGAGGGAGTTCCCAAAGGAAGATGGGAGAAGAGATTTCTAAAAAGTAGAAATTCATGAGTCACATGATAACAATTTTTCAGGAACGTCTGCCGAACCAACTAAAGTCAGTTTGTAAGCCTAGTAAGTAGGAAAGAAGATTCTCTATATGTAAAAACTCCCTGAGGCATTTCCAAATAGTTCAATGGCGGCTCTCAGGGCTCACATGGTGTACAGAGTCATGTTGGGGTGTCATGCCACATGGTAGGAACTTGACATTAGCCATGGACAAGGGCTTTGGGCAGGAATATGACATTAGGGCATAATAGGGAAGTAGGTTACAGCAGGAATTTTTATCCTAGGGTGGATAGAGTGCTAAGAGTGTACTTGACATTGGTCAAGGTGAACTTCTCCCAGCCTAGTTGAGCATGGATTCCCTGCTAGTCGGGATCCTGCTCCACCTAGGGTGGAGAAGCTCAGAGTGAAGCTTAAGTTCATTGTTCCTCCAGGTCTACGAATTCCTGAATTAAGCAGGTGACCCACCCAGCTGTCTGAGCAATTGAGCCCAGGACAGCCAGATGACTTCCCCAGAACATAGCCCAGAGTCTGGGGGGAGGGACTTACCCAAACTGTTAAAAGGCCTGACCCCCATTAAAGTTGGGGCCTCGTCCAGGCCTCGTTCTTTTTGCCCCTTCCCCATCTATCCCTCAGCTTCTGTTCCAGCAACCCAGTTTGTAGTAGCTGCCGGCAGCTACGGAATACAACAACATGGAAGACTTCTCTGCCTCCCATCCCGGAGGCCTTTTGGTCTTTGCTAATCTTGCCTCTACCAGCTATGAAAAAGCAGTCTTCACCTTCCAGGCCAAAGTGCCTGGTTCTCAGCGCTTCTCCCTGCTGGCCAGTCCGTCACAGGAGGTGAGTGTGTTAGATTTGGTAACCAATATTGCTTTACCAAGCATGCCAGCGTCTTTATCTGTGAGTGAAGCATCCTAGCCATCAGCATTCACACATTCTACAAGGGATGCCTCAGTGCAGAGAGATGAAAGTGCTTGCATGAAAGTTCAGCATAATTTCCATGAAGGTAAGGCCCGCAAACGATCCTGGCAACATCTTCAGACACCACTATAATATTAGTTTCTCCTAAGGCTGCTGCTTTCGAAATTGTTTCTGGTCTGAAGCAGAGAGATCGGGCTGTTCCTAAGCCTTCCAGAGAAGTCCTGGAAACATCGTCATGGCAAATGCCTGTCTCTGGCCCAGGCTTTCCCGCATTCCTCTTCCCAGTGGAAAAACCAAGACAGATTTCACTGCTCAGTTTCCTACATGGAAATCCATATCCAGGTAAGCATAGTGATCCTTCAGTGTATGGGGTTTTTCAAATCAGCCTTTTCTTTAGAAATTCGTGTTATGATCTATTCTTTCTCAGTTAAATCCAATAGTGGGCTGTTGCCTTATGGCCTCCGTTGATCCATGCTCACAATGCATGCTGTGGAGTTTGCTGTATGTTATACCTTCTTTGCTTTATGTCCTAAAGATTTCTCTTCAGGCCTAGAATGTCTCTCAGTTAAGGTACCGTAAAATGCTCCAAGGCATTTGCATTATATAGAGCATGACAATGTAGCCAATGTGGTTGTTTGTTGGCTGGCTCTGAAAGGCGCAGTCAAACTGCAAACTTTCTCCATGCACAGGCAGCCGCAACATCTCCTGCTGGGCTCAAAACCAGACTCTTCATCTATTATTTATTCAGGTGTTGTTTTGTCTCAGAATAATACAGAGAAACCCTTATATGAAAATGAAGAAATACCAACTAGATACAGTAGCCAGGACTGCCTATTAAACCTCCTCCCAAACCACCATAAGTAAATAATGGACCCATAACAGTATTTAATCCTGCATGTAAATTTAATCTTCATAAAGCATTTTTACAATACTTCTAAATTCTAATATTCCTGTGCAAAATTCACATCCCTACAGTTTACTCATAATCCTTCAGCTATATGCCATCCAATGGGGGGACGGAGAAATGTTGCCTTGCGAAGCCATCAAGTAGTTGACATTGGGTCATGCAGTACATAATAATCATCTGACCTGAAATGGACTTTCTGGCTGCATTATAATGCTACTAGCCTCATAATATCTTAAGGCAGTGACCACTGTCACCAAACTGCATGCTCCTCACCTGCCTCTGGACCACAGTTAGAACTGAAGGAGCTTCAGCTGTGCTGGAGACAGGCACTGCGTCACAATAAAACTATTATTCTAAACACTCTAATTCTAGGAATCTAAGAGTATTCTTCCCCATCGAAATAAAATTTTCTTCTTAAAGCAGAAGCTTCACCTATCACTAGTATGTGAATTATGAAAAATAAAAAACAATCAAACTATGTCTTTTGTAGCAGGGTTCTTTCATAACTAGAAGAAATTAGTGTGGGCCAGGAGAATAGCTGGTCCAACACATACAACACCCTACAGTGGCAGTCACTGGGGAAACGAACAGGCCTTGCCTTTTGTTGTGACATCTATTTCTTCATTTGAATTCAATTTGGTGGAGCAAAACTCTCACAATCTAAATAGCATATCATGTTTTAAGAATAACCACTGTCCCTAGCATAATCATCGATTTGCTATTTGGATAAATGCTTCTTAATAGCATCTGTATTTATAAAGACAGCAACCTGAAGATGGGACATCTCGCTGCGTTTCCAATATCCCCCGGTACCTGTTCCTACGACTCCAATTCTATCCTCCGATGGCAAGAACTTGCTGTTTTCACCAAGTCTGGAAACAGAGGTGCAGAGAGACAGAAGACGGAGGTAGCGAGGGATGGAGCTCTACTCCATGCCTGTCCTACCCGTCCTAGCGGCAAGGCTAAGAGCCGCTTTCCCACCCTTCCTGCTGGGCTGCACAGGTCAGTGGAGTCGGGTTACTTTTCATTTGTTACTTTATCAGCCAATTGGTTATCCCTTTGGAAAACATAACAAAGGCCGAATAAAACATACATGACCGCACAGTCTGCTATTACAGAGCATTGTGACACCGAACCAATGTAGCATCCACCCTTCATTAGCGGGTGTGCGGCTCGACCGACTCGACCATGGGACAGCCCTGGGTTTCTAGCAGGATTTCTCTGTTTGCCTCACCTGCTGAGTGGCTTCTTTCAGAGCTCGTTGTCTTTTCAGTCTAAGGTTGAGTTAAAACTACTGGGAAATAATAAAGGGGTATTTTAATGGTTTACTATATTGATACAATTATATAACGCGCCGCATAAATCTTTTGCCAAGAGGCACCCAGTTCACCTAGCTAACAATGGTTTAAAATCTAGTCCAAGCAGTCACAAACGCTCACACAAGAAGGTCACACAAACGCTCACACAAGAAGGTAAAAAACAGCATACTGATGACAATCTCAGGTGGGGCCTGTGCTGCTCCGGGACTTGCTTCCTGAGGCTTAAAGGTGGAATCGCCTTCCTCTTGCAGTGAAACCTAAAGCCACTCTGTAAACTAACTGTAGAACACCTTCCGCCTCTAGGGGGCGTTTGCATTTTTTAGCTACCAAAGAACAAAAACCTCATTCATCCTCATTTCTAGTCAAGAGTTTAGAAGGCAACTGTCACTCGGGGGAAAAATAGGAGCACAGGCACAACCCTAAAGAGACTTAAGAACTAAATATTCAAACTCCAGTATCACTTCAGCTTAAAGACAGTCTCCTTTTAAAGAAATGAAAGTAGTTGCTGTGTTAACAAGGTATGGATATCTTTTCAAAAGAATTACAGCATGTGTTCCAAATTCAACTTAATAACAAACATTTCAGTAAATTTTAGTATTTTTCACACTTAATTATTCTTAAGTCACTAATATTTTAGTACTGCACAATTCCTTAGTTTTAAAAATGTATTGTAAAACTCTTGGATGAAGTGGAACTATAGGTATGTTTAAACAAGAAGCATTTTTTATTTTAAAAGAACAACAAAAAAATAATAGAACCCATGGGTTCTTATAGACTGTTCTTTTATACTAGTCACAGGACTGAGTACTAGAAAAATACTAGTTTAAAAGAGGAAGGGGAAAAAACACAGTCTTTGAAGTAGTGTGTCTCAGTTACAGAAGAGACTGAAGTCAAAAGCCAGGGCAGAATAAAAGTGAGATTGCTGGAAGATGCTCCAAGTTTTTCTAACACAGCAAGCAGATCTGACAGCACTTCCCGGAGCAAAAGAACTAAGCGAATCGGGAAGGAAGGAACCACGTGGGGCGACTGCTGGTGGATGTCACACAGGAGGGTGAGAATGCAGAACAGCCCTGGGTGCTTCCTGGAGGGGTAAAGGGGGCGTCCTGTGTGTACTGGGACACACAAGATGCTGTCCATCACACACCTAGTCACAGACGGCTTCTGAATACACATGGCCAAAGGATCTGTCCAGAGCATGGGTGACTTTCTGGAAGGAGAGAGTTTCGGATGTATTAGTAAGAGAACTCATGGATGACTCAGAAGCAACTGATCTAAACCACGCTAGACTGCGCGCGGTGTGTGTGAGTGCTTCACACTGGAGAAGCCAAGGTGCGAGTAAAGGGGCCATTCGATTGAAACGAGAGCCGCGCTGGTGGGAGGGGTGCGAGATGCTAATTGTCATGGTTTGAACCAAAATGTTCCAGAGGGGCACGTTTCGAAACCTTGGTCCCCAGCACTTAGTGCCATCGGGAGAATCTGAAACCTTCAGGAGGTAGGGATAAATGGAAGTAGCCCACTGAGGACAAACCTCTGAAAGTTATACCAAGACGTGGACTTGGGGTTTCCCGCCCGCGCCCCTGTCGCCAGAAATAACAACTCTGAGACTTACTTGGCCTAAATGCCTAGGCCATAAGCTTTGGCTCATTCCCCAACTAGCTTGTAACTTATATAGCCATTTATTTCAGTCTATGTGTGCCTCATGGCTGGTTAGCTCTCTTCAGTTTCATACATCTGTCCACTCTGAGTCCCGGTGGTGACTCTCCCACTCCTGACTCTTGCAGAATTCCTCTCTGTCGATGCTAGATGCCTCACCTTCTATTTCCTGCCCCAGCTATTAGCAATCAGCTTTTTATTGGCAGGTGATGTTTCTACACAGTGCACAAGAGATTCTCTCAACACTCAAACCCTGCTTCCTACCCCGAATCTGCGCTGCCACGCTGTAAACAGGCTCTGTTGTCCTTTCTGGCTGCTGCAGACAACGCTGCTGCCCCGCCCTGCCCACTAATGGACTGAGACCAGGAGCCAGGAGGAACCCTTTCCCAGGTCGCCTCTGCTAGGTATTTTGGTCACTGTGGTTATAAAATGAACTAATACACTAATCTTTTTCCTGTGTACAATTGAAGGAGTTGTTACTTTTCCCTCAGGGACTCTTCAAAACCTTTTTTACGCCATTTTCAAACATATGGTTAGGATTATTTGAAGAAATAATGTATTGGTATAGAATTTGCCATGTCATCCCTCAGACAAAGTCCTTCAACATGCAACTAAAGCAATCCACACAGGAGTCAGAGGGTATGTTGTAGATGGCCCTGGTGCTGTTTGTATTTTGCTATTAATTCTGCTTCCCTAGGAGGGCCTGTCTGGAATGAGGAATGAGTCACCATACTCAGGTGACTTCTTGTGAACCTTCCTCTAACAAATAAAGAAACCAACCTATAATGGAATCTGATGCATTCTTCTGGTATATGAACACAGCTACAGTGTACTTGTATAAGTAATAAATAATAATAATAAAAGAAAGAAACCAATCACTGGATGAGTAGGAGGGACTTCCAGGTTGGAGGAAGAAAAGAGGCAGGAGAGAGATATGGGGTTTTGGACAGGGATGGGGGAGGGGAAGATAAGATGTAGCTACTAGTGATTCCCCCTAGTTTAGATGGTGAATCTGCCAGGATTCACCACTGGAGGATTTAGAATCAATATGGCGTACACGATTAGGATTCTAGTTGATGGGCCCAGCGATTGAGCTACCATTGATTCTGAACTAAGTTTGGGTGTTCTCCTTCACACGGCAGCTCAACCGGGTTACGGCAGCAAAGCATGGGTTTGCAAGAAGTGTACCTCAAAGGGCCATGGGAATTTTGAAGCATGGGGCTGGCGTGGTAGCAACCAGCATGTGGGAACTTAGCTAGTTGGGTGGAGAGATTTCGGAGCTCTGAGTCACAGAGTCTCCACAAGATGAGACTAGGCCAACCGTGCCTGCCAGTGCATGGCCGGCCAGCCCACCGGGGCCTGCCGGCATAGCATTTAATACTTCCCACAACAAGGGTACGTGGTTTTTCATTTAGATGTGATACCTCACAATGCTCCGATGTCCCTCGTGTTAAATATGGTGCAGTAACACAGCTTTAGCAAACATCATACAAAGGCTTCCTAACAGCATGAATAGAGGCGATGTTGCTGTCCCTGTTACAATGTACATTACCTCTAAACATCACTGCTGTAGTGTGAATATGAAATGTCCCTCACAGCCCCATGGGTTGAACCCTCCATCTCCAGGTGATGACCTAGCTAGAAGAGGTGGATCACTGAAGATGTGGCTTGGAAGGTCATGCACAATCCCCAGTTCCTTTCCCTCTCTGAGATGAGCAGCCCCCTCCTCCACACAGAGATATGTCCACAGTGCTCTGCCAAAGTACATGGAGTCAGAAAGCATGGATGGAAACGCCCAAGACCATGGGCCAGAATGAATCTTTCCCTCTTTAGGTTCTTCTGTCAGGTATTTTATCACAGAGATGACAAATCTGACTAGTGACAATTGTTTACACATCATCATCACCATCACCGTTGGTTTGGATTTTGGGTTTCATTTTATTTTTTCTATGATGCCAGAGATGGAATCCAGGATCTCAAATATGCCAGGTAAATTCTTTGCCACTGGGCTGCATATCCGGCCACATGCCATAACTTGGAAGTTTCATGGGGATCAACAATCTTCATTATGTTGTGGGACTTCATTATGTTAAGTGGATTTGGAAAGGAAAATACTTTGAAAGGTCAGTTCTTTGATTCTGTAAAACGAAGATGCCGTCAGCCACCACTGTGACAGTTTCTCAACCGTCACTGCAGAATGACTATATAATCAAATGCTATATGTCACAGGAGAGCAAACAGGCTAGCTCCTAGTGTGCTTAGTTATTTTATACATTTTATGAGTTTATAAGTCTTTAAACATTTTTTTCTTGGTAAGGTTATGTTCAAAGTCCACCAGCCTGGTTTCAAAGTTGAGTCTGATTGTCTCCCACATGGATAATCATATAAAATGTTGAATAATATTTTTATATAATTTTGAAGTTATGAGGGGGCTGAGATTTTAATTTGGACAAATATATAGAAAGTATAGAGCTTTAGGAGGCTAATGGGAAAGAACTAGATCAAAATGTTCAGGAATAGCTGGCAATGGTCCTACGAGTACTCAGGCCTAGGGTCACACAAACTAACCTAAAGCAGGATGCTGCAGTGTGGTTGGGCTAAAGAGTTCCCCAACCAGTTGAGAGCGCTGCTGACCCCACATCAGAGAGAGCAGAAGCAGAGAGCTCTTCAGCTCAGTAATGTGGAAACCACTTGCCAGCTGGTGCTTGCCCTCTGGAAGAACTTTCCACAGCTCAGGTTTCCAAAGGAAACATTTGCTGAAGATAACTGCATCCGTGTGATTAAAAACAAAGTCAAATTCAGTTTCACAGAATTTAGCTCAAACTCCATAAACTAAAAAATAATATCCCTGACTTCTTGGATTTGCACAAGCTGCTCTCTTTACTCGGCTCCTCTGTAAAACACAGAATAGCACATGGGCTCTTTAATACTTCCCATGAGTATTATAAAGTATCAGTATACAGAGTACAGACTTTTATAGCCCATTGATTTCTGGGGCTAGTTTGGGCTAATTAAGAAGAGGTGTGTGTGTGTGTGTGTGTGTGTGTGTGTGCTGAATCTTGTGGGTTTTTTATTTTTTATTCTAGGTAGGTTTTTTTAATGTTTGAGAGAGAGAGAGAGAGAGAGAGAGAGAGAGAGAGAGAGAGAGAGAGAAAAGAGCATGGGGTTGGGTGGATGAGGAAGTTAGAGGATCTGGGAGGAGTTGGGAGCGGGGAAACTGTGATCAGAATATATTGTATAATTTTTTTTCAAAAATAATAATGTCAGGTGTGGTGCCTTTAATCCTAGCACTCAGGAAGTAGAGTCAGAAGGACCTCCTGTGAGTCTAAGACCAGCCTGGTCTAAATCATGAATTCCAGGGACAGCCAAGGCTGCTATGTAGAGAGGAGATCCTATCTCAAAAGAAGAAGTGACAAAATAGGAGAAGGAAGAGAAGCAGGGGGAGGAGGAAGAGAGGGAGGAGGAGGAGCATCAGGAGTATCTTAGTCATGGTTTCTATTCCGGCACAAACATCATGACCAAGAAGCAAGTTGAGGAGGAAAGGGTTCATTCAGCTTACACATTCACATTGCTGTTCATCACTAAAGGAAGTCAGGGCTGGAACTCAAGCAGGTCAGGAAGCAGGAGCTGATGCAGAGGCCATGGAGGGATGTTACTTACTGGATTGCTTTTCCTGGTTGCTCATCTAGAACCCAAGACCACCATGCCAGGGATGGCACCATCCGCAAAGGGCCCTCCCTGCTTGATCACTAATTGAGAGAATGCAGTTGGATCTCATGGAGGCACTTCCTCACCTGAAGCTCCCTTCTCTGTGGTAACTCCAGCCCGTGTCAAGTTGACACAGGAAACCTGCCAGGACAAGGAGGAAGGGTGCCATTCTTCTACCCCCTCCCCAGATCAGAACCTAGCGCACTGGGCGTGCTTTAAGAGTTTGGACATCTTTGCAATCCTGACAGATTTTATCTCAAGCTTCTAATTTATCACTGAATTGAGTGATTTATACAAACGGAAACTGCTTCCTCTTGTCATGGGAGGCGCTTTACCCAAAGCTTGGTGAGTCAAAGATGGCAGCCCCGAGGCTGGTGGTGTGATAGGACACGGTGACACGGGTGACGTCGGTGCTAGAGTAGCTGACTCCGATGAAACTATCTCACTTAAGTCCTAAAGCCATGTAAGTAGTAAAACAAAGAGTTTCTTAGTTTTGAAACTCAGTGTTGTCTCAGTAGATTGGTGCTATTGCCTTCATGATTGCACAGACGATAATTCTCTTTGAACTTCAGACAGGCTTTGCCCTGTAGAACTCCAGCCTAGGGTCACACAAACTAACCTAAAGCAGGTGCCCCTGTGTGTGGCCTGCACACAGTTGCAGAATGAGTCATGAAAGCTCAGGTGTTTTTTATTATTATTATTACATTTATTTGTTTACTTTGCGGCAGGGCAGTCATGTGCATAGAGTGAATGTGGAGGTCAGAGGACAATATTGGAGAATAGGTTCTCTTTCCACATGGGGGTATGTCCAGGGATATGTCCTTTACCTGCTGAGCCATTTGCCAGTCATAAACTTAGACGAGACTCTACCCTCTCAGTGTCTAATAACCCTCAATATCTTATCAAATCCCCCACTCCTCACACTTGGTACCATGAGTGCCTTTCAATATGGGCACTAAGGTCTTCACTACCATCCTTCCCGCCCCTGACATTTCCTTCTTAGTATTTTTTCCATCTGCTGGTCCAAACTTTGCCCCTGGGCTATGAATCTTGACTATCTCCGAATGGAATCCAGTTCCATACATGAGATTCCCTTTCAATGTTATAATTTTTACTAAATAAAGCATGCTTATACTACTTGTAAAAAGAAAGTATTCGGACTGGAGAGATGGCTCAGCAGTTTAAGAGCACTGACTGCTCGTCCAAAGGTCCTGAGTTCAATTCCCAGCAACCACATGGTGGCTCACAACCATCCATAATGGGATCTGATGCCCTCTTCTAGTGTGTGTCTGAAGACAGCTGCAGTGTACTCATATAAATAAAAAATAAATAAATCTTTAAAAAAGGAAAGAAAGTATTCATTGAGCCAATTTTTTTATTATAGTTTTATAAAGAAGACTAAGGTGGGAGCAGTTAAGAAAATTGCCCAAGGACTTCAGGTAGGAGACAGTGGACCTTGGCTCTGAAAAGAGCCTGGATGAAACAAAGTTCTACCTCATTAAAGAGCTTTGCTCCACGAGCCTATCACTGGAGGGGGAACTGAGGCTTGCGGTTTCCTTTCTCACTAACCCGCGACTGTGGTCACCGGTGATGAAGGAGGGAAGTTCAGGAATGGGTTAAACATGGGACTACCGATGAGGTCTACCTTCCAGTCTAGTGTCAAGGACAATACCCAGTTACCTAAGTAAATCTCTAATCGGAGAACTACGTGACTGAGAAAATATTGACAGAGCCTTGTCACCTGCCTGGAAATGCAATATGTATTTCACATGTGTGAAATTTAAGCACCCTGTTGCTTACTTATGATAAGAAATTGCTGTAATAAACCAAGGAGGTTTGGGTTCAATAGATGTCCTTTGTCAGAGTATCTGTAAACAGAACGTTGGCTGGTGACCCCACAACGTTGGTCTCCTGTTCTGATAAGCTCAAGTGATTCTGTGTTGGTCAACTACAAAATATAAAAAAGAAAGAAAGAAAAGAAAAGAAGAAACCAATGGAAATGCTCCCTGCTCAGAACAAAAGTCTCTTTTAATAGGACATCACTTATAAAGATTGTTCTCCAAATTCTGGTCTGAATTCGGTCAGGCAGCCTACAAAAGAAAGAGCACATAGAAACCGAGATATCGCATGTGTGGTGACGGCGCAGGTCCGTATCTTAGCCCCCATTCAAATGGAGCTTTACCTAGGTAACAGATGTATCCTGGAAAGAGAAGTCGATGCTAAAGATAACCTGGCTACTCCCCAAATGCTTTTGTTTCTCCCACAACTCAGACATTTTAGGACATCCCTGTCTGCTTAAGAAAGAGATCTGGTTACTTGTGGTCATGTGACTTTTCCCAAAGGAAAACATCAATCATGAAAGATTAAAAGCTGGGATTGAGTGCTCAACTACCTAAGTGCACTTGTATATTCTTGTTAAACGTGAAGAAGCGGAGCTGGACAAGTCAGTTTTACGTGACAAAGTGCGTCCCTTCTTTGGGTACACTTCTGCACCCCCATGTCTATGGTGACTACCAGGGAGGCTAAGTGGTTCTGGCTGTCTCCTGGCCCACTATGCTAGTGCTGCAAGGACTGCAAAAATCTCTAGTGTCCCCAGTGGCTCTTTGCAGCCACAGCTCTCGGAATGGGTGGTCAGAACTCACTGAACTGGAAGCAGCTTGGGGCTGCAATCTTGGTTGCTCTTCCAGTCCTGGCCTGCAGACCTTTGGACCTTCGTCTTACCAAGTGTCAACTGAAGGCACCTGGAGCTGTACTTACAAGCCGAGCTGCCTCTCCCAGTGACAGGAGTAGAAAGGCTCCTTTCAGAACATGGCTGGTAATATTTTGCAGATTCTTCAACACTGAAACCCACACCCTTGGCTTCCAGACACGCAGGATCAGATGGGCTCCTGTGCTAGCGCTATCTCCTCCAGCTGCCCACTCTGCCTCCCTTCCATGAGTTCTTTTTTTTTTTTTTTAACTGAAGATTTTCTTTGGGGGGGGGGTCATTGTAGAAATTTCCTATTGTTTTTTTTTATTCAATATATATTTTCTTTACATTTCAAATGATTTCCCCTTTTCTGGCCCCCTACTCCCTGAAAGTCACCTAAGTCCCCTTCCCTCCCCCTGTTCTCTCACCCATCCCTTCCCACTTCCCTGTTCTGGTTTTGCCTTATACTGCTACACTGAGTCTTTCCAGAACAAGGGGCCACTCCTCCGTTCTTCTTGTACCTCATTTGATGCGTGGATTGTGTTTTGGGTATTCCAGTTTTCCAGGCTAATATCCACTTATTAGTGAGTGCATACCATGATTGATCTTTTGAGACTGGGTTACCTCACTTAGTATGATGTTCTCCAGCTCCATCCATTTGCCTAAGAATTTCATGAATTTATTATTTCTAATGGCTGAATAGTACTCCATTGTGTAGATATACCACATTTTTTGCATCCACTCTTCTGTTGAGGGATACCTGGGTTCTTTCCAGCTTCTGGCTATTATAAATAGGGCTGCTATGAACATAGTGGAGCATGTATCCTTATTACATGCTGGGGAATCCTCTGGGTATATGCCCAGGAGTGGTATAGCAGGATCTTCTGGAAGTGAGGTGCCCAGTTTTCTGAGGAACCGCCAGACTGCTTTCCAGAGTGGTTGTACCAATTTGCAACCCCACCAGCAGTGGAGGAGTGTTCCTCTTTCTCCACATCCTCGCCAACACCTGCTGTCTCCTGAGATTTTAATCTTAGCCATTCTGACTGGTGTAAGATGAAATCTCAGGGTTGTTTTGATTTGCATTTCCCTAATGACTAATGAAGTTGAGCATTTTTTAAGATGTTTCTCCGCCATCCGAAGTTCTTCAGGTGAGAATTATTTGTTTCACTCTGTACCCCATTTTTAATAGGGTTGTTTGGTTCCCTGGGGTCTAATTTCTTGAGTTCTTTGTATATATTGGATATTAGCTCTCTGTCTGATGGAGGCTTGGCTCCCCGAGTTCTTAAAGCTCTCCTTCTCCTGGAGAACAATCCCACCGCTCCTCATCACCAGGAAGCTCTGCGCTATGTATGCATTTACAGCCTGCTCCTCCTCCTTCCAGGTGTGTTACACGGTTTTCTGGATTGTTCCACATCGCAGACACAGACTGTCCAGCTGTCCCTATCAGCACAGCTACATAGATGTCAGAGTGACAAGAGTCCCTCAGCTTTTCCCCAGTGCCTCCCTGACTGGCCGGACCAGACCTTACTTTTAGACACTATGTTACAACCAAGCCAAGTCAGCATGAAGGACTAGCCCCAGAGGTAAAAACCTGAACCCATGGACTAGGTAGCTCTTGTGTGTGACTAGGAATTGACCAGAGTAATGCCCTGGCTAGTTAGTTCTATGTCAACTTGACACACAGAGCCGTCTGAAATTGAGAAAACACCTCCATGAGATCCAGCTGTAAAGCATTTTCTTAATCAGGATGATAGGGGAGGGGCCCAGTCCATGGTCAGTGGTGCCATCCCTGGGCTGGTGGTCCTGGGTTCGCTATGAAAGCAGGCTGAGCAAGCCATGGGAAGCACGTCAGTAAGCAGCACCCTCCGTGGCCTCTGCCTCAGCTCCTGCCTCCAGAATCCTGCTCTGTATTATGTCCTGACGTCCTTCAGTGGCAAACAGTACTGTGGAAGTATAAGCTGAATAGAGCCTCTTCTCCCCAGTTTCTTTGGCTATGATGTTTTATCACAGCTATAGTATCCCTAACTAACATGGGGAAGATGAGTACCAAGTACCTATCTAGCCATATCTCTGCCCCAGGCTTCTGAGACCCTGTGCCTGCAAGTCCTTTAAAAGGCCTTTTCTGAAACTTTCTTAAAAACTCAACCAGGATATTCAAATAAACACTTCAGTCCTAACAGGAAGCTGACCTGCCATTCTGTGTGGCTGAGCTGCCCTCTAGTGTTCAAAAAGAGTAACTGTAAGCAGTCATTTTCAACATCAAAATATTTCTCACACCAAATCACTTGTTTCCCATACCCTGCAACCACATTGGTGATTCTGTGTGTACTGACCAGGTTATGATTTTAAATCTTGTGTGTGTTTCTAGTGTGTGTTCCCTTCCCTTCCTCTCTAGTTCTTCCAGATACTTTGCCCTGACCCTTGGTATCCCTGCTACCTACAGACTCTCATCCTGACCCAGCCTCAGTCTGATTCTTCATCTCCACAAGGACCCTTGGCATAGATCTCACTCTCTGCATACCATTCATCAGGATGGAGACCCTCCTGACCCCGTGTCCCTCCCAGTGACCACTCTCATCCTCCTTAGAGTCCCTCATCCTACACAGGTCCTTCCTGTCTTCAGTCTTCACATCTTCAGCAAGCTCCGGCCTCGCACACACTCACCATGACCTGTCTCGCCAGCCACCTCCCTTCTAAACATGCCGTTGCATTTATGACTCACTGACAGGTCTGAACTCCCCAAGTCTGTCAGCTGTGCCCCTTTCTTTAACCACCTTCCTGTTCAGCGTAGACTCTCAGACCAGGTCTAGCTCGCTATGCCTTTGCCATCATCCCTAACTCTTCAGAGCTCTTCACGCTTGGCCGTGTGTCTCCCACGGGAGTACAGGGTCACCCACAGGAACCCATGGGCTCTTCCTAGGGAGAGCTCTCACATTCCCATTGGTCCAAGGGAGGCTTGCACCAGTCGGCCCCGGTCTCCTACCCATACCTACCTTGCTTCCAGCAAAAGGCACAAGCTCTTAACTGAGGGACAGGGAGAATGGTGTTCTATTGTCAACAAAGCACTTTCTCCTGGATCTATTTAACCCATGCAACAACTGAGACAAAGTCTTACAGGCCAACGAACCAGGCCCACAACACCTTCATACAGAAATCACAGATGTTAGCAGAGCCTGGGTAGGAATCTGGCTCCCAACTCTGAGAATCCCCATCATGTACGAAGTTGGATTTCTGTGCACAGGCTGCAGGGAGTCCTTGGTCACCACGGAGCAGCTACTGCCGGGAATTTTATCCAACCCTGGGGAGTGCTGCTTCTATATAGAGCCTCCACTGTTGGCAAAGCAAAGCACCTGCAGTTCCTTTATTCCAGGCTAAACGAAAAAGTAGAAAAGCCTTGAAAGCAAGACGCCTGTCTTCTTCCCATTTGGGAATTGTTAGTACTAAGGATCGTGCTTCCTTGTACGCTGATTGGTCTGCTGCTTTCAGAAGCTTTGTCTAAGACTGTTCACTTTCTTTTGTTGTTTTGTTTTGTTTTTTCGAGACAGGGTTTCTCTGTGTAGCCCTGGCTGTCCTGGAACTCTGTAGACCAGGCTGGCCTTGAACTCAGAAATCCGCCTGCCTCTGCCTTCCTGAGTGCTGGGATTACCGGCGTGCACCACCACCGCCCGGCTGACTGTTCACTTTCAATAATGTGGGCCACAGCTTTGGAACCAGTACCACGTGGAAAGTCAGACCAAGTTCTCCTGGAAGGAGAACTGCACAGAGCCTAGGCATGTGAGTACAGGCTGTGGAGAACTCACTGACCTAAGTGCCGGACACTTAAACCATTAGCTGATCTTCTGAGAACACATGCTATTTACAGAAGTAGCCACAGCCACTTCTGCAGAGAAGACCTAACTGAGTCAGTCACCTAGCACAAGTCCAGCCTACAGGGCTCTCAGCACTGCTGCGGGCCTTCTGCTGAAGCGAGCCGACCACGGAGCCCCGCTTCCATCAGTAAAGCGCGTCCTCCTCTGCCCCCGTTGTCTTCTAATACACCGTTCTTTGCGCTGTACCTATATTGCTGTACACGATGCTGACTTTCAACAGGAGCCTCCCCACAAATGCTGCCCAGATGTCGCCCGCTGTGTGTGATCTATGCACAGTGGACGGGGCCGGGAGGATTCCCTCACCCGTGCCATCAGAGTTCATATCTAAAGCTACACTAGAAGACCTGGCCGGGAAGATGCAGCTTGTAACTGGACTTCGGTAAAGAACTCATTCCTTTTAGTCTCAGCATTTCCCTCTGAAAAAAGTAGGTGCTTGCTGTTGTCAAAATCAACTCGACACCTCTGTGGGTACCAACAATCTTATCATGATGAATGACACCCCAGGAGCAGCCAGAGAGGGCTATAGGAGTCCGGGACAGAGGAGTCTGTATGTATAAGACAGATTTCGGCACTTAGAGTTAAGAGTGCTACTAAGCAGTGTTCTCTTAAAGTGTAGAGCATCAGGGGGGTGGGCTCATGAGGGGAACCGGGGCGGCAGCACTGTGTCATGTCAGAACGCCATCTCCCTAGAGCAAGGCCCAGCCCAGACCGGGTGAATCAGCAGGTAGCACGCACCTCCCGCATGACTGACGCATGAACATTTTAAGCTGTTTATAAAAAATTGGTAGGAGGAATGGAACAGGATTGGACTGGCCCGTGTGGACCATTTTGAAGAGATGCCTCAGAATCTTTACCCATTCCAGCCCATGGCAGGCCTGGCATGCTGCCCCTCTACAGCCCAGTGGGGAGTGGGGAGCCCAGAGCTGTGGTAAAGCCTGAGGAGTGGACATCTGGGCAAAGCGCAAGGGTGTGGCTTTCAGCAGACTAACTGTTAATGCTCCACGGAGCCCTTGCAAAGCACAGCAGAGGGGCCCTTCTAGTAGCTGCAGGCTGCACACGCCCAGCGTGTTCACACTTGAAGACAGGACACGACTTTCCCTGAGCTTTGAGCAATAGCTAATGCCTTCACTGCTCTTTCTTCTTAGGGAGGGAGGAACTCCAAGACACATGGGAAACTGGCCACACCCAGCTAAGGCACGTACAGAGCTGGGATCCCAGCTTTCCCTTTGACAAGCTAAGCTGCTTAGATGGACCTCTTTCTGCGTTTCTAAAATACACGAATGTGGCACAGTCAGATAGTGTTCATCAGACAGAGACTGGATGACTCTCCACTTAGGATCATTGATCCAATAAATTGTTCTCTGCTATAATGGCTAATTCTATGTGCCACCTTGCCTGGCTACAGGGTACCTAGATATTTGTTCAACATGACTCTTTTTATATCAATGTATTTAGGATAAAGTTAGTATTTCAATAGTAGACTCTCAAAACAGCAGCTGCCACTCATCTTCAGTTAGATACCTGAAGAGAACAAAAACTTACTCTCCCTAAGATTAGAGGACCTATCCCCCTACCCCACCCCACCCCACCCCGATCTCCCACAGGGCAGTGTACTGCAGAGACATCTGTTTTCCAGCTTTTCTTGGGTCTCAGGACTGCTCACTCTGGATCTTATGATTTGTCAGCTTCCAGATCACAAAAATCAATACCTTATTTTATAAATATATCCTATTGGTTCAGTTTCTCTGAGAAACCCAAATATAGTTCGTACTAAACAGTTTTTTTTTTATGAAGAACTGAGTTGGGATTTTGATGGGGATTGCGTTGAATCTGCAGATTGCTTTTGGCAAAATGGCGGTTCCTCAGAAATCTGGGCATGACACTTCCAGAGGACCCTGCTATACCACTCCTGGGCATATACCCAGAAGATTCCCTGGCATGCAGCAAGGACACATACTCCACTATGTTCATAGCAGCTTTATTTATAATAGCCAGAAGCTGGAAAGAACCCAGATGCCCCTCAATGGAGGAATGGATACAAAAAATGTGGCATATTTACACAATGGAGTACTATTTAGCCATCAGAAACAATGAATTCATGAAATTCTTAGACAAATGGATGGAGCTGGAGAACATCATACTAAGTGAGGTAACCCAGACTCAAAAGATCAATCATGGTATACACTCACTGATAAGTGGATATTGGCCTAGAAACTTGGAATACACAAGACATAATTCACATATCAAATGATGTCCAAGAAGAATGGAGGAGTGGCCCCTGGTTTTGGAAAGACTCAGTGCAGCAGTATAGGGGAATTCCAGAACAGGGAAGAGGGAAGGGTTGGATGGAGGAACAGGAAGAGGGAAGAGGGCTTATGGGACTTTCGAGGAATGGGGAGCCAGAAAAGGGGAAATTGTTTGAAATGTAAATAAAGAATATATCGAATAAAAGAAATAATAAAAAAAAATAAACAGTGATGTTTTTTAAAGTGTTAACATTAAAGAAAGTAACACCTGCTTGTAAAGACATTTGAAATTCAGTTTTTAAGAAGCAGATAAAATAACCACAACGTGCTGTTCAGTGGGAAGACCTGACCTTCTGAAGCCAAAATGTACAGCAAGGGCTGGGGAAGGGAGAATGACTCTTTGAGTGAGACATTTTAGATTTCTATAGTTCATTTCCTCCTCTTTGTATGGTTCTCTGAATTCTAAGACTCGTACTGTTCATGCTATGGCTTTACAGTACATTTGCTAAGAGGGAATCAGTGCAAAGCAAAACTGGTTGTGATAGAATCAAGAAACTACTCTGCCTGCCTCTTGCTGCAGTGCATACAGATAGTGAGGGGCTCTCACAAGCTTGGGCCCAAGAAGGCAGTCACAAAATCCCAGAGGCGCAGAAGGGGAGGGAGGAGGGAGTGCAGGCAGTCCCATCTCCTGTTTGCAGGGCTCATCCACAGAACAGCAGGGGCTGACACGTGGTGGCAGTGCAAGGAGGAGCAGCTACATCCTTGACATCACTGAGGAGATGCCCTGAGTCTCGAGGATAGAGGGGTGCCTTAAATGCTTTATAAAGATGGAACAGAAGGAAATGTAGGACCCGGGGCTCCAGCTGGTGTTCTCTTCCTGTCTGTCCAGGTGAGACTTTGACAAGAAAGGATGATGTAAGAAATGGACAGTTGACTGTCAATGAGGTTAAAGAATGTTATTGGTTACTGATTTCCTAGTGTTGACGTCGGCTCCCAAAACACAGACCCTGCAGGGAGCATTAAGAAGTCTACAACCACTCACAGATGACTGGGACAGCCAAGGATTCATTTCCCAGTGAAGACAGCTGAAATATGAGTTGGAGGGGGAAGAAAGCGGTCCATTACAACTTATAGTGTGAAAGATGACTGGGCCAAGTGTCAACATTTCCCAGGAAAAAGCAGCAAGATTGTTAAGAACAACTTAATTCAAGCAGCTATTTATCTACCAAGGTTTATCAGATTCCAGGGTGTCCTGGCTGTTGACAGATGATGCTTAGGATCTGTATGATCAGATGGAAGTTCTAAAAATCAACATATCTTAGATCTTCATCAGCACTGTTAAAGTTTTTATCTCAGAAAAGGAAGTAAAATCTTTGTTTCTCTGGAGTTTGATTCTGACTTGGAAAGAACTAGTCATTGATTACCTGATTGCAGGGGTGGCATTGGGGGAGGGGTGGCTGGGCTGTGACAGTTTTTAGATTATGATGAAGCCCTTGATGGAACTGGATACATACATGAATTTTTGGAGGTTATAACACATTTGATGGAAAAAAAAACGATTTCTTGTAAGAAGTACATGGATCTAAGACAAGTTGATATTACAGTGATAGGCGATTCAAGAACTCTAAGCTTGTGTGACTGCAGACACCCCTTCTTGTGATTACCTGTGTGGAAATGGTGGAAAGAGAGTGACAGAAAGACCAGTGAGTGGTTTGCAGCTGTAGGCCTTTCAGCAGCTGAAGCTATACAAAGAATAAGGACAAGAGGACTTATGGAAACCATACTTCACTTACACGTGCATGCATAAGGGGCCTGCAAAATAAATGTAGATATGTCCATTGTAGATATTAAGCATAAAGCAGATATATATAAGATAATATAAAATAGTACAATAGGAATATATTCATGGTTCTTAAAAAGTCAAATCATTGGGCTTAAACGTAGAAGCATGTCTAGATCAGAAGGTGCCAGACTTCAAGAGCCTTGCTAAAGGCAAGTACCAGAAGCATTCTCCAGGACAAGAGCTGGACTCACTCAGAACACCTGGAAGGTCTGAAGGTCTTGTTCATGGAGAACCAAAACCTAGCCTTCAGAAAGAAATAGCTTCAAAGATGGACGCATACCGTGTGGTACTGTGCTTGCTTCAAGGACCATAAAGCATGACATTCCTGCAAACATACTCAGAAAAATGAGAGCATGGTCACAGCAGTGACTGTGGAGGCTTCACCCAGTCCTTGGGAAATGTGCAAATGTCACTTACATTCCTAGTGCATGGAGCCTATAGCCTTAGTATAGATGGACTGGAGCCCTCATTCCAATCCAGAATATACCACATTGTTGCTCAAAAAAAAAATATTCCCTTTTGACTCATGTCAGTATCTTTTTAAAAAATATATCTTGTTTTTAAATTTTTTAAAATTATAATTGCATAATTTCCCCCACCTTCCTTTTCCCTCCTCCCAGCCTTTCCTTCCTTGCTTTTGTTAATTCATGGCTTCTATTTCTCTCTCTCTCTCTCTCTCTCTCTCTCACACACACACACACACACACACACACAATACATCCATATAACCTGCTCAGTCCATAAAATGTTACCTGATAGTAGTAACTCAAGGCTTCCCACTGGTATTGGATAACCATTCGAGGCTCTTCCATGGGGAAGACCTTCTCTCCCACTCTCAACATTTCCCAATTGCCTGTAACTGTTTCTTCTAGGATTGAGGCCCTGACATATTTTCCCCTTCCATAGGAGTATGTCAACTGATATATTTTATGTGTATATGTGTCTTCCTGCATCCATGTGCACCATGTGTGTGTCTGCACCCACGGAAATCAGAATTGCTCATTGGATCCCCTGGAATTGAGGTTAAGGATGGTTGTGAACCAGCATATGCAAGCTAGTAACTGAACCTGGCTCTTCTGAAAGAGCATCAAGGAACCATCTCTTCAGTCCCATGCTGTCAATACCTTATGACATACCACCGCTATTCCATTTTGGCATGTCAAGGTTGCTCCTCAAGCTTCCATTGTAGTTATTCTGTTTTCTTATCTTTGTGGAATAGAAAGAGAAGCTGGACACAAAGAATCACATAGCATAATGGCACCTAATGATTTCTACACAAGGTATGCTTTCTTCCTACAAGAAACTGGAGATATATGCAGCAACAAAGACTGAAAAAACTCACATGTGTGAGGGGGAAAAGAGAAAGTTTATTGTACTTCAATAAAAAGGAGCATGTGGAGGAATTAGTTTTTAAAAAACTGATCATAGAAGAGTGTACATTATTAGTCTCACATGAAAGAAAACTGATTTCTATATATGCATAAGAACAGCACATGGAGAACATAAGTGTAACCATATGTTCACATACACTTGTGTGTGTGTGTGTGTGTGTGTGTGTGTGTGTGTGTGTAGACATTTTTGGATCATATATAAAATGGGAAGTTCCCATAGAGGTGGGTTGGGACATGGGGAGGGAGGGGCAAATTGGTTTGCATTAGAATAATATTGCATGAAAAAAATATGTGCACATAGACTTTTCAACAAAATTACACAGCTGTGTTTTCATGTGCCAGGACTCCTTATCTGTGATAATCCCACTGCTGTGCATTGTCAGCAGCAAGCACCCCACTTCAGCAGCCATGACCAATCTCCCCAGTCAACCCTCCATGATGTTTCCTGTGCTTATGGCTTATGGAGCTGTGAAGGCAAAGGGAGAATGAGTGGCAGTGAGACCAGTCCTGCCAGGGTCAACACTTTTGTTAGAAAATGTTTTCTTCCCCAAGCATGGGTCAGTCCTACTGTTTCTCTTCCTCAAGGTTCCTCCCATGGCCCAGTGCTCCGTAAACACTCCAGGCCACTTCACTACTTCTCTGCTGAGCCCTAACGGGCTCTTTGAAGTCTGAAGGAGGTACATTTTTCACATAGTCAGAGTTTCTTCATTGCCTTTGAACTCTTTGCAGGTGCGTATCATGCTAAATAAATCCTTGGACTTCAAAAAGGTCCAGCTTATGCAGTATTTCATTTTCCTTTTGCCCCGTGCTTGGTACAGTTTCAGGCACATACACGTTCAAAAATATGAATTGGACTAGAACCGAAATTGAATTCTTTAGGGTGAAAATAGCCACCCTGAAAGGATGTGTTACGGCGTGGGATGGCATATTGGTTAGGAATGTGAAACCATGTCAGATCCTAACACATCACCCAACACAACAAGAAGCCTCTTATAAACGGCAACTCTTCCTTCTTCACAAGAGGAGAATGCTTGATGTGAGGCCTAGCATGGTGGCCTTGCCTTGTATGTTTGAGGTCCTGAGTTCAACTCTCAGTTCTGCAAAAACTTAGTCAGCCAATTCAAAGTTCATTTTTGGGGTATTGCCCTTAGTTTATGAACAATCTGGTTCATAAAATGTAGGCCTTGCCACTTACAGAGCATGATGCCCAACAGCACAATGACAAGAGTTGGGGCAGATGGCTTCCTTTTGGTTATAGCTTTGTTGGCATGTCCATTGGGATATTTGGGCAACTTCTTTTTAATGGATACAGAAAATGTGGTACATTCACACAATGGAGCTATTAAAAACAATGAATTCATGAAATTCTTAGGCAAATGGATGGAGCTAGAAACTATCATCCTGAGTGAGGTAACCCAATCACAAAAGAACACACACGGTATGCAATCGCTGATAAGTGAATATTAGCCCAAAAGCTCAGAATATCCTAGATACAACTCACAGACCACATGACGCTCAAGATGAAGGAAGACCAAAGTGTGGACACTTTGATCCTTATTGGAAAGTGGATCAAAACACCCATGGCTCACAGCCAACCAATAGAATGAGCATAGGGTCTCCAATGGAGCAGCTAGATAGAGGACCCAAGGAGCTGAAGAGGTTTGCAGCTCTGCAGGAGAAACAATAATATGTCCCAATCAGTACCCCCAGAGCTCCAGGGACTAAACCACCAACCAAAGAGTACACATGGAGGGACCCATGGCTCCAGCTACATATGTAGCAGAGGATGGCCTTGTTGGACATCAATGAGAGGAAAGGCCCTTGGCCCTGTGATGGCTCAATGCCCCAGAATAGGGGAATGCAAGTCAGGAAATTGGAGGAGGGGAGATGGGGTAGGGGTTTTCAGTGGGGTAACATGGAAAGGGGTTAACATTTGAAATGTAAATAAAGCAAATATTTAATAAAAAATAAACTATAAAACAAAAATATTTGGGCAACTTAAAGGAAGAGTATTCGTGACTCAGCTTGTAACATCATTCCTCAGGCAGAAGAGGAGGGGCAGCATTGCCTGTGGTGGCCAGAATGTGAGGGTCAAGATGGAGAAAGCTATCTGGGGGTGAAGCGCAGATGTACGGTTTGTCTTGTGTGCCTTGGCCATCGAGCCTTTAGCTTCTGGCATTCTTATCATTGAGGTCACTAATTCATACAAACTCTCCGCTGGGAACATCCTTCTCCCTTTATGGTCACATGAGAACTCCAACACATGGCTTGTAAGAGGCACAACTGAGAATAGGAAGAGTGTGTGCCGAGGAGGGTGCGTTGGGTTTACTGGGAGAGCAACAAGAAGCAGGCCTCCAGAAGTGGCAAGGGCAGGAGTGAAAGGGAGAGGGGGTTGTGCAGGCGCTACCACACTCGCCTCACAGCTCAGCTGAAGGCTTGTTTTGGTGCATACCTTTTCCCTCCTGAAGTTCTTCAGGAGACACAGGGTAAACAGCAGGAGAACTCCTTGTGCCCTTGGTGGCACCAATACCCATTGACTCTAGGTCACATTCCTTTCCAGACTTCACAGGCCTCAGGTTACAAAGGCCTTGTTGTACAATCGGTAGAGGAGCAGGTATGACTGGGGGGGGGGGGGAGGCTGGGTTGGGCTGAGGGCGTGTGCCCTGCCTGTGTCAGGGAGCTATGTGTAGTCAGGTGCCAAGGCACCCAGGTGGTGACAGCAAGACTCACCACCCAATGTCTCATGACCTTTTCAGAGTTATCCTTCTTTCTTATACCCCCTCCAGAGGCTTTTAACCATTACTTGCCAAGTTGCAAGTTTTGCAGTAATTTTAGGGGAAATATTCCAAATGCCTACACAGCATACCTGCATTTCAGTTTCCTGGAGAGAGCTGGGACTTCAAAACCACGCTGCAGAAACTAAATCTAAACTTCCTTCCTTCCTCCACAATCAACTCCCCCCTGCCATAGTGCATGCGAACTACTCCATATATTACACAGCTTTTGAAAGTTAGATGGAAGTGGGAAGATAGACCACAGTTCCATTTGAAGCCTATGTCACATTTGACTGGTTTTTCTAAGGAACGTTCATAATTCTTTTTACCACAAACAAGTCTGTCTGGAAAGCCAGGAACATAGGGAAGAATCTTTTAGGAGTTAGACGTTTCAGTTGGCTTTGAACCAATATGAACCTGTAATATTAAAGATCATCTGCATTTACCAGTAGCAGCAAGAGTATTCACCACCCATTTCCAGTTATGGCGCAAGCCATTGAGTAGACAGTGCCGGGACAGTGTGGGGACAGTGAGAGGACAGTGAGTGGACAGTGCTGGGACAGTATGGGGAAAGTGCAGAGACAGTGTGGGACAGTGAGGGGACAGTGCTGGGACTGTGCTGGCACAATCCGGGGACAGGGCCAGAACAGTGCGGGCACATTGAGGGTACAGTGCGGGTACAGTGAGGGTACAGTGAGTGGACTCTGCAGGGACAGTGAGGGGACTCTGCAGGAACAGTGCCAGGACAATGGCCTGACAATGTGACAATTGTGCAAGGATATTTCTGACACAGTACCAGGACATTGCGGGGACCATTCGGGGACAGTGCCGGGACTGTGCAGGGACATTGCGGATACTGTGTGGGGACATTGCAGAGACTGTGTTGTCACAGTGCTGGGACAGTGTCAAGACAGTGTGGGGACAGTACCCAGACCTTGCGGGGACAGTGCGGGAGCAGTGCAGAAACATGACAGGGCAGTGCATGGTCTGTGCCAGGACAGGGCGAGGACAGTGTGGGGACTGTGTGGGGACATTGCAGAGACAGTGCCGGTACAGTGCAGGGACAGTGCAGGTATTGTCTGGGGACATTGAGGTGACAGTACCGGGACAGTACGGGGACAGCATGGGGACAGATTGGAGCAGTGAGGGGAAAGTGCTGGGACTGTGCAGGCGCAATGGGAGAGACAACCATGACAATTAGGATTTATTTATCCTAAACAATTATTGGTTTCACTCAGTTTCTTTCAGAATGTAGATCTTTGGGTAGACATTAACATATTTGCAAGGAATTCAGTTAGATACTTGGAGTCCCTGTGTCCAGAGAGTGCCCAGACATAAACTTATAAACTGGAGATGTAAGACATACGGTGCTGAGGAAAAACCCTGGCAAGGCAGAAGCATCTAAGCTACCAAGGTAATTCCCGAAGTCATAGGAAAAGTTCCAGAATCCTCACTTAGCAAATGTCTTGGATAATAAGGGTGAGTCACTTGCCACTTACGTGTCAAGTAGCCTCAGTCACCGTACAATGTTATCTATCCATACACATACAGGCTTACACATACACATTCATAAATGAACATGATCTGCCTACACTGTAAAAGGCTAAGCCACAGGAAGACTATATTTATTATAAGGTGAAAGTCTTGTCTAAATGCTTAAGAGTGTATGTACATGCAGTCTGTGCCTATGTACTTGTGGGTGCATGAACATTTGGAGGCCAGAAGTTAAATCTGAGTCTCTCTATACATCTCCCACACCATCATCATCACCATCATCACCATTGTCACCACCACCACCACCATCATCATCATCGATGTAGCATCTGTTAAGAATCAACTACTGGTTAAAGAAGACTACCAACTAAGCAGCACCAATCCTCCTGCCTCCACATCCCTAGCTCTGCGCTTACCCAGTTTTCCCCATGTGTGCTGAGGATCAGAGCTCTGTCCCTTAGATCTGTACATAAACACGTTACCACAGAGCCATTTCGCCAGCCCATTTTTTTGTTTGTTTGTTTGTTTTCTTTGTAATGGGCTGTATCTAATCAGTTTTCAAGACAAGGTAACTTGCTAACTTCCCTGTGTTTTTTTTTCCCCCATCATTATCTCAAACTTTAGGATGGGTTTGGGGTCTTGAGCACTTATCTGTCAGTCTGGAGGCCATGCAGAGGCCGGGGCGGACGGGTGGGGAGGAGCAGTGCTCCCTTTAGAGACTGTCTGTCCACAGTTACCAATAACCAGTGGGGGAGATGAGATAGTCTCATTTTTCAGATAGTCTAACTTGGAAATGCAAAGAGTTAGCTCAAATATAAACGAATTCGCCATGAGTCAAGGACAGAGTGTACCGGAGCAACCGCCCAGCTGACAAGACTAGAGCCAGGGCTCCCAGCCAGCATACCTCCCTGAGCTCCTGTCCTCGGGAGACACGGGGCAGGGATGGCCTCCTAGATGATCTCCCCACAGCTCTAAAATGCTGTGCCATGTGACAAAGTTCACAGAATATTGCAGTCAATACATGTAGATACAGATGAATTAGGAAATGATGGTTTCTGTTTACTAGTTTAGGTCAGCCTAAGCCCGGCTTTTTCAGTGTCTAAAAAAATGAAAGAAGTCTAAAAACTGACCAGTGAAAGTTTAGGTTTCAGAGTCTTAAGAAATTGGACCATAATTCAAGTGTGAAAAATCACAGAAACTTTCCAGATGGGAGTTGGATGTGTGCTATAACTCGAACAGGCAAGCATGTCTGCTTCTCTCTGGGTCCCTCAGTGTCTCATATGCTGTGTGTTACTGCTGCTTTCACAGAGCATCGGACATTGGTCTCACTGCTGTGATACATGTGCATGACTGTTGGAAGCTGAGTGTTAAAACTGTGGCCTGGGTGAATTTGGTCTCCTTTTCTATTGTGCCTGGTGTGTCCTGAAGGTAACTGATCTGAATCAGAGCCCAGGGCTACTCCTTCCACAGGGTCCTAACAGGGCTCTTGCAAGGAGTTGTTCAGAAAAGCCTGCTTGAGCAGTCCTGGGCCCTGCTGTGGAGCTGTTGTGTGTTAAGACCCAAGGGAGGCCCAACAGAGATGAGTCAGGACCAGACTCCGCCCGGCTGCTAAATAGAACAGCTATTTGCTGTCTTTTGGAGTCTCTCTAGGCCTCCAGGAAGAAACAAACACTTTTGAAACCAAAACCCCAAAGCAAAGTAAAGAAAACAGAACTGTTCCCATGTCCAGCAACTATTTCACTGGAGAATCCCTGGACAAGGGCGGAGTCGGGGAGGGTCAATGCAGATGACTTCACCTGAGCTGTACAACTTGACTCAACCATGAGGCCCCCTCTCTCCTGCTGTCCCTAGGGGTGGCCTTTTGCCTCTGAAGCCTTGGAATCCCAAACTAGAGTTTGGAGTTAATCTGTTGTTATATGAATCTCCTCCTTATATTAATTTTTGTTGTATTTTTAAAACCATCTCTAATAAAATTATTCGATCACTTAAATGTTTAAAATATTTACTCTTCTCTGTCATTAAAAACTAAAACTCATATGCAGAAGAATATCATAGAATGAGTAAATTCCTTTAGAAAATAACCATGAACTGACCATTGGAGATAGCAGTGCTTTCTGCACTTTCCCAGTAACTGTGGAGAGGCCAGTGGGTATCTGAGAAGTTTATAAGTGCCCGTTGTTGTGGCTTCATAGCCTCCTCTACGTCCCAACTCTACTTCTGCTGGGAGCCCCTCTGGACTCCTACCATCCCTTAAAACAAAAAAGGGGGTACCTGTAAGTGTCTCCTTCTCCTTTAGACCCTAGCAAGTTCTGTGATTAGTTTAGCAAAAGCCATGTACCTTGTACCTGAACTGGAGGCATGGCTGGCTGATCCTTCTGGGTCCTTCCAGTCTACCTCTGCTCTGCCAATAACTGAACCTCCGCTGCTTTTCCTTCTCAGATGCCAAGCTCTAGTCTAGGCTGGGCCTTGTGATGTCACAGAGTAGAATCCCCCGCCCCACCCCCACTACCCAGCAGAGGCCTCCCCACCCACATCACCGAAAGTCTCCCAATTTTTATTTACTTTTGCACTCAGAACCTTTGGAAATCTCAGGGAAGAAACATTGAAGACCGTGGTTGCTTGATATCCTTGGCCCAGAGAGCAGCATCAGTAGGAGGTGTAGCCTTGTTGAAGGAAGTGTGTCACTAAGGGGGTGGGTTTTGAGAGAGCTTCCTCCTAGCTGTCTGAGGAGGCCAGTATTCTCCTGTTTGCCTTTCTGAACAAGAGGTAGAACTCTCCTCCAGCACCATGCCTGCCTGGTCACTGCCATGCTTCCCACTTTGATTTTAATGGACCGAACCTCAGAAACAGTAAGCCATCCCCAATTAAATGTTGTCCTTTTTAAGAGATGCCTTGATCATGGGGTCTGTTCACAGCAGGAAAACCCTAAGACAAAAACCATCCATCTCACTTGCTTTACACATAATGACATTGGGACCCTGGATGGTCTAATAGAGTCCAGAGGCCATCTGTGTAGAGCTCTGACCTTTCTGGACACACTGCATTTATACCCTGCTCTTCTATCCAGAGTTCATCAATAACAGGGGTTTCTAGGAGGCAGCTCGAGAGACTACCTGCATTTGTCCATGATAAGAAGTCACCCAAATAAAGTGTATTGAAGTAACTGAGCATTCTCTATAGAGACCACTGTTTTTCTAATAACCTATAGATTCCAGGAAGAGCTTATCCTAACCTAGACTCAGAAATCCTGGCCCACCAAACCAATTCTAGAATAGCAAGTAAGGTGACTTCTGAGTAATTAGTGTTTTCACAGATTTGGTGATGAGTAACAAAGTCAAAGCTACTAATCATATTTACTGCAATGACACATCACTTTCTAGTATTTACTAGAACAGGAATATCAGTAAAGAAACAGATTTTTGCTATAAATGTACTTTGTGTCCCCATCTCCTTTTTGTAGACATTTCTCCATGATGTCAAGGGATTATCTTCACTGCATAAGATGACTTGTATCTTTTAGAGTATCTCAGGGGTGAGGGACCATACATTAAGCGTTTGTAATACCAACAAATAACATTTTATATCATGCTTCAACCTTTACAAGCCATTTTCACATATGTCATTTCATTTAATCACATCTCAGTGAGGTGTATTATGTTTAGTACAATTTTATGGATGAGAAAATTATAGCTTAAAGTGGTTATGACTTGCACAAGATCACGAAGCTAATTAAGTAGAAAGGTTAACATTAACTGTAAACCAGATCTTCCAGCCAACATTTTCTGCAACAAAGGGCTTGCCCTGGGTCAGAATTGCCATTTGGTCCCAGAAAAAAACTTAAAGGCAACTGCATTAAGAGACCCTTTAAGGAATAAAGAAGAAATCATTCTCATGGGTTATAAATGCTGTTTTTTTAACTTCTTAAATGCCTGCACAAAAACTAAAAGAAATGGTTGATGGACACTTAATTTAAAACTTTAATCTGATATAATTACTACCCTTCCACTCAATTCCACATATGTGAATTTCCTAAGGTATCCAATATGGACATGAAAAATATTTAAATGTAGGAGTTGTTGCAACACTGCTTATACCAGGAGAAACATTAAAAGCTCAATAGTAGAAAAGTGGTAAAACAATGAATATGCTAAACTCATAAGAATGTTTTTGAATAAGGTTTCCAGGACCCTGGACTCCCATTGTTGGCCATTTGTTTTCCGTCTATGGAATGTTGCCAGAAATACTATTTACTTGGTATTTTCCTTTAAATTAACTCATATTTTAGTAAGAAAACAATGATTGACAGTATTTTATATAACAGGTTGATGCATCAAAGGTCATGTTTGGTGATGACATCAGGGAAATGGTTGGTATTAATGTCTTAGTTTTGTTCTGACACCTAACTGAAAATATACAACTGACGTAATCAAATCCCAATTAATGCCTTTCACTTCCATCAAAAGTTGACCTTTCTCTGTGAAAACACAAAACAACTTTTCATCACTCATCTATAAAAGGTTCAGAGCAGAAGGGAAGTATGTGTCTAATTCTAAATCATAGCTAGATATGTTTCTACACACTTTGCAGTAAATCAACAATCCACCAAAACTTGTTTTAATAATCACCTTATTTAGATAAGTGTACTCATAGCAATGTGTACAAAGATCAAGGCATCTTTTCCCAAAGTAGCTCTACCCAGCTGTTACCTCTAGGGAAATGCATGATGGCCAATTGTGTCCCATCTTGACTGAGGATCCAGCAAATTATATTCTATGGAATGTGGATCCCACTGTTTCTCTTTAGCATGTCTCTATAATGCAACTCAAATACTTCCTGACTGGGAGTTGGGCACAGCCTCACCTGGAGCACATGTAGCAGTAAGTTCCTGAGAGAGGGGTGCTCATGCGCTCACACTCCTGTTGGTTGACTCTTTTTTGTGGTAAATGAGGTATGACAACAAAGGGTTTCGCTCAATTTTAAGGTGGATTTTGTGGAAAAAATACCAATTTTGCCAACACCTAAATGCTAATTCAAGCAAGAATTTCTTGTGTTGGTATACAGACCACCAAGAAGAGACCAACCTACTGTGTGTGTGTGTGTGTGTATGTGTGTATATGTGTGTGTGTGTGTGTATGTGTGTGTATACATGAAAATAAAGAATGAGAGCCACTAAGGATTTGGGAATGTTGGAGTTCATCTCTTGAAGATATGAAGGATGTGTATGTGGCAAGCTCTCCAGGGGGATTACAAACACAAGTAGCCAGAGATTCTCAAGAATTTGAGCAAAACTTCAAGAAGGCTGAAACACTTAAAACAGGCCATCGATGATGTTTCTAGTTTTAGAGGGAGGCAGTCTGGGACAGGATTTCTTTCCTTTTTGTTTTCTTTTGTTGTGGTTTTGTTTGTTTTTGTTTTGTTTCTCTTTGTTTTCTTAAGCAACAAGTGATTTATTTCCTCACACTTCAGTAGATCAGAAGTCCAAGATCAAAGTATCAGCAGGTTTCTTTCTCCTGTCTTTATCTTTGAACAGTTTACCTATAATGATCGTGTCAATTAAAAATTTTGAAAATATAAAACTTGAATATATCGAGAGATACCAGGGATGATCAGAGGAAAGGGCTCATAAAATATGGCAAGAAACTGTTTTCTTTTGTTTTTAAAGGTAGTAATCTCACTATGTAACTCTGTCTGTCCTAGAACTTGCTATGTAGACCAGGCTAGCCTGAAACTCACAAAGACTTGCCTGCTATCCCTCTGAGTACTAAGATTAAACTCTTTCTCCTCTTCCTGCTCCTCCTATTTCTGTGGCATTAAAGATTGAACCCAGGGCTCCATATCCTAAGCAAATAGTTTATTGCTAGGCTATATCTCCATTTTTTAATTGATTTTTTTCCTTGAAAATTATTTATTTTCCTGATAAAATGAGTCTATGTCTCTCCACTCAGGATTTTATAAAGTTAAACACAATACTTGTCATTTATTTTGCACTGTTTAGAATGTTATGTAGAGACAATAAATAAACAATCAAACAAATAAATTGTAAAAAAAATTTAAAAACCCAAATTCCCACTTTCTAACAATCAGAGCCTATTTCTTCAAGCCTGAACAAGTGACACAATGTTTTATATTGTGTCCTAAGTCCAAACAGCCATTCCCAAGAAGGGCAAGAGCATTACAACTTTATTACCTAACAAGATCGTTACCCACACAAATAGAACTGGGAGACAAGGCCCAGAAACTGTTCTGAATCACAGGAAAAAGACCCCCTTCCCTCCCAGACAGGAGATTCTCTGAAAATGTTTCCAGGGATTCTGTCAATGCTGTATGCTGTTTATAGTTTAGTATAACTTTCATATCAATATTAGTCTGGTAAATACTTTTACTCCCATACTTTGGGCTTGTCCTGGCATGATACCTTAAAAACTTAATAAATGAACACAATTGGTGCTTGAATTTCTAGGGGCCTACATTAATTTTACTTCAGTGACCCACTAAACAGCATAGCAACAGTTGCCAGGGCTCAGCCTACAAACAGGCTGTGGCTGTGAACAAACTGTGCAGTCAAGATTTTAATCAAGTGTTAGTGATGCTAAAACTGAAGTCTCTTTTAAATCATGTTTCAGCATCCTGAGAAGAGCATTGTAAGCCAGGCCTTTTTCCAAACAAAACTGCTTACTCTTAATAGAAATGTAAGTATGCCTGTAGAATCCAAAAGATATTGGTCAGTATGTGAGACCTACCTCATATATACTCACAGAAATCATACTGTTTCCTCAACAATAATGCACCATTGCATACTCAAACAGAATTCAGTGTGTATATATGTTGCATGTGGAGGCTGAAGGTATACATGCATATGGAGGCCAGAGGCTACCTTATTCCCTTGATACAGGGCCTCTCAATTAACCTGAAGCTCACCGATCCCACTAGGCTGGCTACTCAGCGAACTCCCAGAATCCACCTGTCCCTGGCTCCCAGGGCTGGGGTTCTATGTATACCCAGGCATCTGAGTCTTTTTTGTTATTGTTTTAAACACTGGTGCTAGGAATTCTTGATACCTGCACAGCAAGTGCTTTAGCCCACTGTTCCATCTCTTCATCCTTAGAATTTAATTAATTAATTAGTTAATTAATCATATCCCAAATGTTGCCCCCCCTTTTCTGGTCCCCTGTGCAGAGTTCTTCCTCCCATCTCCCTTCTCCTTTGCCTCTAAGAGAGCAGCTCCCTCAAAACCCCATCCTGGTGCATCAAGTCTCTTCAGAATTAGGTGCAACCTCTCCCAGTGAGATCAGACATGGGAGCCCTCTGTGACATCTGTGCCAGGGGCCTTGGACCTGCTCCTGTATGCTCTTTGGTTGGTGGCTTAGTCTCTGGAAGCTCCCAGGAATCCAGGTTAGTTGACACTGTTGGTCTTCCTGTGGGGTTGTCATCTCCTTGAGAGCCTTCAATCCTTCTCCTAACTCTTCCACAGAGGTCCCTTACCTCCATCCAATGCTTGTCTGTGGGTATCTTCTGCATCTGTCTCAGTCAGCTGCTGGGTAGAGCCTCTCAGAGGGCTGCTGCTAGACTCTGCTGTCTGTCTGAGGCAGACCAGCTAGGGTGGCGGGTATATCTTCTAGAATTTATTTTTAACAGTGTAATGATATTAAAAAGTACTTTCAGCCATGCATCAATAAAACATTGTAAATCTAATCAAAGTATTTCATTTGAAAGGTTGCAATTCTAAGTGGTCACAGAAATACAATGTTCAAGTTATTACCAAGATACTTTTGCTAGGTCATCAGTAAGGGATAAATGACCCCTATATTCTGTAAGATGACTATATAGGGCCTGACTGATCTCTACATAACAGAAGGTCATATGTGAAATAGAGTACTCAAACACTTTAGGAATGGAGAGATATTTATATTTAGCTCTAATGCCCATCTGTGACATTTTTTGAAACAGGATTGTGGTTGTCTTTTGGAAACACCTTAAGTCAAACCAAGAGACATATACACTGTGAACTTCTATATTCTCCAAACTGGAATTCTCACAGGCCTACCTCTTCCACCAAATTTATCTTCTCCAAAACCACCTACATCTTATCCCCATGAGTGGACTTTTCCTCTTTCTCCTGTTTATTCCAAAGAGTTACCACCATAAAAGGAACTCAGGACACTGCATCGACCACCCCTACTACGAGTGACCTCTGCTGTGGCCTGAAGGTTCCCCAAAAAACTCATGCATGAAATCAGAATCTCCACTGTAGTGCCATTGGCACAGCAGGAGGGAGCTACCTGGTTCCTTTTCTCTTCTGCTGCTCTGCCATGTGATGACTCTGATCCCACTGGAGGACAGAGCAACATGGAGGCCACAAACCTGCTGGCACCTCAAGGTGAGACTCCCCAGCCTCTAGAACACTGAGAAACATCTCTATATGTTCTGCCCTGGGAATCATGCTGAGCTGCCCAAGCAGATGCGGATAATCTCCCATTTCAGCTCTGTCTTCCACACGAAGCAGCTCTCCACTGTCTCCCACAGTCTCATGCCACTACTCTCCAAATCCACCCCACCTACTCCATCCTCATGGAGAGAACGTAAAAGACACCCAGCATACCCTCTCAGCTCCACTGCACACTATTCTAAATGTCTGCATGGTGCCTATCTCTTTCCTTCAGCCCAGTAGAACAGACATCCCTCCTGAAGATGCCCTTCATGCCCAAGCTTCCTTCAAGCCTGGTACTTCAGAGACATCGCCCCTTCGGGTACCCTCTCAGGCAATTTCAGCCACAGCCTTTATTATTTCTTTTCTCAGGAAAACAAACAAAACAAGCATTCCGTCTTTTGTTTTTTTATAAAAACCTTCCTTTTTTCTCAAGCCCCTCTCACCAGCCTGTGTCCTTGTTTAAGCTGTCCTCATGGAAATAACTGCCTTTTGAACTGTACCACCAATGCCTCTAGCAAGCCAAGGAGGGCAGAAGAGCATTCATTCTCTTCCGCCATATCTCTGTACCAGTCTTCTAGGACTTCCGTCAAGCTTCTGCTAAGAGACAAGCTCAGAGCCAGCCCGTGCTCCCATCTCAACTCAGTGTTCAGATCACAGCCACCCAACAGCTCCAGACCAGACACTCCCCGGCCACTATGGGCCTCAGGACTTCCCGTGTGGTCTTCTTCTCTGTCACTGTTCGCCTCTGGATTTCTCCTCAGCTGAGAAGTGGAGAAACATTAAGGACTCCCTTATTAACTGCCTTTACAGTTGACTCGTGGAGCAATTTGGATTGAATTGCACTTGTTCTCTGTAAGGACTTGATTCTAAGATGGCATTCTCTCAGAAACATCTGTAGAAAAAGGAAGAAACACTGCCATATACATTAAGACATCATTTTGGCAAAGTTTTCAGTTTAAAAGGATTTTGTTTTTGTTTTTGTTTTTGAGACAGGGTCTCTCTGTGTAGCCCTGGCTGTCCTGGAACTCACTCTGTAGACCAGGCTGGCTTTGAACTCAGAAATCTGCCTGCCTCTGCCTCCCAAGTGCTGGGATTAAAGGTGTGCACCATCACCTCCCTGCTAAAAGGATTTCTTTTATTGGTTATTTTGTTTATTTACATTTCAAGTGTTATCCCCCTTCCCCCTTTCCAGTTTCCCCTTCACAAACCCCCATCTCTCCCCTCCCCCTACTTCTATAAGGGTGCTCCCCCACCCACCCACCCACTCCTGCCTCTCTGTCCTAGCATTCCCTTACACTGGGCCATTGAACCGACCCTCCCACTGATGTCAGATAAGGTCATCCTCTGCTGCATATGTAGCTGGAGCCATGGGTCCATTCATTCATACATACTCTTTGGCTGGTGGTTTAGTCCCCGGGAGCCCTGGGGGTTTGGTTTGCTGATATTGTTGTTCTTCCTATGGGATGGCAAACCCCTTCAGCTCCTTCAGTCCTTCTCCTAACTCATCCATTGGGGTCCTGGCAATCAGTCCTACGGTAGGCTGCAAGCATCCACATCTGTATTGGTCAGGCTCTGGCAGGGCCTCTCAGGGTACAGCTATACCAGGCTCTTGTCAGCAAGCACTTCTTGGCATCAGCAATAGTGTCTGGGTTTGGTGACTGTGTACAGGATGGATCCCCAGGTGGGACAGTCTCTGGATGGCCTTTCCTTCAGCCTCTGCTCCACACTTTGTCCCTGTATTTCCTTTAGACAGGAGCAATTCTGGAGTAATAATTTTGAGATGGGTGGGTGGCCCCATTCCTCAACCAGGAGCTGTGCCTAACCTCTGGATATGGTCTCTACAGGTTCTCTCTCCCCTTTGTTCGGTATTTCAGCGAATGTCATCCCTGTTGAGTCCTGGGAGCCTCTTGCTTTCCTGGCATCTGGAACTTTCTAGTTGCTACCCCCAGTTCCTCTTCCCCCACTGCTACACAACTCTGTTCATCTTACACCTGATCCTGGCTGCCTTTTTATCTCCCCCTCCTCTCTCCCTCCAGGGCCCTCCTTCTCTCTCCCTTCCATGATTATTTTGTTCCCTCTTTTAAGTAGGACTGAAGCATCCACACTTTGGTCTTCCATCTTTTTGAGCTTCATATGGTCTGTGAGTTGTATCATGGGTATTGCGACCTTTTTTCCTAATATCCACTTATTACTGGGTACATACCATGTGTGTTCTTTGGTGACTAGGTTACCTCACTCAGGATGATATTTTCTAGTCACATCATTTGCCTGAGAATTTCATAAAGTCATTGTTTAATAGCTGAAAAAAGTTCTCAGTTGTAGAAAAAGCTGTTGTCTGGACCATTGGAAATACAGTATCTGTTGACTAGTATTATTCAATTACTATTACTACACTATGGTAGGGGTATGGGCATATATATACATAATGATATTTACCCCAAGAAACATGCCAAGTGAATAGGGGGCCAAATTCCACACTCTTTGCAAAGGTAAATCAAATATTGAAACTGTGTGGCTAACACTATCATTTTTGGATTTAAAACTATCATTCAAATCAATGCCTGGTTTCTTTGTGGATTGTGGAAATTATATTGACTCTGAAGTAGTTCTGCTAAGAAGACATGCTGACTGTACCATTAGCATGACTTAATTCACAGTGGAAATTCTCACTGATAATTTAGTGTGAGTTTTAGCACTATTTGTTTTATTAGGCTAATGAGATACAAACTGAATTGAAAGGAGGAAGGAATCACAGATGCATGGACTACTCGAGAAAATTTTTATTCAGTTGTCAGCCTTGTGATGAACCTTGAAGGATTAGAGATGTTTTTTAGGAACATAATAAAGAATCACTCATTTCAATGCTCCTCATAAGAATAATCATGGTTCTGCCAGATGGACAACTTTGGGAATCACGGGAAGAAACGAAGGTTTGTACATGTGAAATGTATACTACTTATTTGTGATTAAAATTTTGAATTCACCCAATAAACTCTTGTCACACCTTTGCTATAAAATAGGCACTCCTTTCTAAATTGTCATAAAATAGTCAAAGCATCAAACATTATATTTTTGAGTAAGAGTTATTGAGAAATGCTTTCAAAAGCGTGTGCTTGCAATTAATGACAGGTGGGATATCATGTACTTCTTGATCTGTCATCCTGTCTCTGAGGTACGTGTTGTACAGGAAGAAAAGCAAGTAATTATATTTCACATGAACGTCAAATTAAGTGTTCCTTCCTGATAGTTTTGTAAAGTGGAACAGTGACATCATTGTCCCCAGTAAATGCTAGAAAGGTGAGAAATAAATATCTTTTTATCAAAATGTCTCAAACAAGTTAAACCTCTTTCAAGTGGTTTGCAGTCACTGGAATCAGATTAAGTCCCATTCAAACTAATGGCATGGATAAGTCTGGATCATTTTTTTACCTTGATATTTTATTGTATCGTATATTTCTTAGCATGAAATTAAACATAAAGCTTATATTAGGCACGAAGCTTATAAATATCAGTGCTACTATTAATTAAACCGTTCCTGGCAGATTCAAACAATTTTGCTATAAAAGCAGCATTACCTCTATCTAGTTGTGTAAACAGGTTGTTCCAAAGACAAACAAGTAACTTTTCAATTTTGTCCTATAAGGATGGAGGTTGGTCTTTGTCTTAGGTGTCAATGTCAGCCATTGTCTTCAAGTTTTTATCAGAAAGACAAAGTTATGAGTGTGTAATTAAAAATGTGTATTCTTCATGAATATATTTCTCTAGAACATAAAACGTTCTAACACTCACTGCATTATATATCTCAGCCATATTCCCCAAAAGTTTCTTCATTTCTGGGCCTTGTCTAGGACTATAATTACTGCCTAGGTTTTAATACTGCCACTAAATATTAAAACTAGATATCAAATGTAGCATAGAGGGCGTCACACTGTCATAGGAGTGCCATTTGAAGTGCTATAATTTCACTTTCAGATAAAGCATTATCCAGGACCCAACTTTGTCTCTTACCTTCCCCCTCAACTTCAGCTCCTTGACACCATTTCTTAGCTGTCTTTATTTTTTATATATGCATATATATTTTTTTCTATATTCTTTGTTTACATTCCAAAGGTAACCATCTCTTGCTGTGGCAATCCTATGTAACAAGTTGTCAAGAACCTGACAGAACATTCACATCCCACTCCTAAGCTGCATTAGTGCAGCTCTGCGGTATGGAATAGGATGAGAACTGTCCCATGCCTCTCTTACCTTGGAACCAGATCTCTCACTTAACCTAAAGCTACTTCTCCTTAATGGAAGGAAAAGGGAATCACTAAAGGCCAGGATGCCAAGTTCAGCAGAACAAAGATATTCAGATACCCAAAGCCTCTCCTTACAGTCACTGACTCCCATGTATCAGCTCCAGCTCTCCGAATGGAGAATCCCTAATAGAAGTGAAGGAGCTACTGTATGCATAGTATCCACTCCACAAATGGTGAGACTTGACTCCTGTGCCCATCTATCCTTTTACCTTTGCTGTACCAGAATTTTGATTTTTAAAAAAGGTACCACAAATTTGTAGAACAGCTATTTAAAAATGAATTCAAGAAATTTGAGGTCAGATTCTATTTTTTTTTAAAAGTATGTTGTTTAGGACCTGAGAAGCAGCTGGGCAGTGGTGGCACACACCTGAAATCCCAGCACTCTGAGAGGCAGAGGCAGGTGGATTTCTAAGTTCGAGGCCAGCCTGGTCTACAGAGTGAGTTCCAGGACAGCCAGGACTATACAGAGAAACCCGGTCTCAAAAAAACCAAATCCAAATATCCAAAAAAAAAAAAAAAGGACCTGGGAAGTAAGAGATAGATCACTCCAGGGGACCCCCCCCCATCTGAAATAAGGGGCTGCCTGCAGCAGGCCAGGATGGAGCCATCTCAGTACCCTGCAGCAACCCTTTGTAACAACAGTTGTTCCCATTTCTCCTAACTTTTGCCCTGGACAACGGTTGTATAGATTTCATTTGTGCGTGACTGCTTTTTAGTTGGCCTTGGTGTGCATAATTATTCTATTGTATCTGACTTTCTTCTTTCTCCTGCTCTGGTGAATTCTGTGAAACTAGATGTTCCCTGATGTAATGATTCTTAAACAATTAAAAATTGAGGCACGGGGCACAGCACAGCCCAGTCCTAATGGCCCAGGTGCATGCTGTGTGTTCTCATCTTGGAAACAATGTAATAACTGCACAACGGTAGTTCCAGATTAATGCTTGACTGGCAAAGAAAGTTTGAAGAAATTATTAGAAAATGAAATAGAGCCAACATTGGGCTTCCATGAAAGAAAAAAAAACTATTGAAGTTATGAAATAAGTTTTGCACAACATTTGAGAGTGCTTTCTAGATAAGCAAGTATCGAATATGTAAAATCTTATATTAGTAAAACTAAGTCACAACACTGAGACTCTTAGGAGAGTCATTGTGTGCAATGTGCAGAAGCGGAAAGCTAGGGGAACTACGGAGTTAAGGGTTAACATGATTCTTTCTGGTCACTGCCTGGCAGCTTTGCCCATGTCATTTATCATTAGAGCTTTACAAGGAAATGCAAGTAGCTGGCCTTGGAGCTCTGAGCTCTGAAGTATAATAAGCTAAAGTTTAAATAATGATAAGTGTGCAATTATTATTATTTTAGCTGTAGGCCTGGGAATAGGGAAGCATGAAACTTTGGGGAACAATTGTAATTCTTGATTCTTTGTGGGATGAGGTTATTCTTTTGAATTTGATTTGCCAATGATTATACAATGTATTTTTTTCTACCTGCTTTTGGAGTATCAATAAAAGACTGGGGCAAGGAAAAGTCTAGAGAGCACGTGGAGAGCGAGTGAGGAGTATGTGAGATGGATGTGGAGAGGGGGGTGAGAGAGAGAGAAAGAGAGAGAGAGAGAGAGAGAGAGAGAGAGAGAGAGAGAGAGAGAGAGAGAGAGAGAGGTGTGCAGTGTGTGTGTGTGTGTGAGTGGAAGGGGAACACACAGAGTTGTGTATGAGTGTGAGAGTGCAAGAAAAGAAAAACACACAGGAGAATGCAGAGCGCGCAGCCTCAAGCTGCGAGCAAATGAGCAAGAGAGAAAGAGAACAGAGAGTGAGAGAGAAGAGAAACTTTAAGCCTTGAAAAATTGCCTGTCAGCTTGTACCCAAAAAGTAGTCTGTGTATATTTATTATGCACCTTCCAGATATCCCTGCTTCCAGCTGAGAACTTTGAGACTGTGTCAAGACTGGAATATCAAAATATCACCATATTTGATTGCAACGTGTATTACAAAGCTGCAGTAACAAAACCAATATGGTACTGGCATTAAAAAAAACATGCAAATTGATAGAATGGAATAGAATAAATGTACACCCACACAGTCCTAACCATCTGATTCTTTAACAAAGACGGCAAAAACACACTGGAGGAAAGACAGCCTCTTCAACAAGTGGTGGTGGGAAACCAGATATCTACATGTATAGTAGACAAATGAAACTAGATCTCTATCTCTCATCCTGCACAAAAAAATCAACTTCAAATGTATCAGAAAACTTAATATAAGATATGAAACTTTTAGAGGGAAAAGTAGGGGAAATACTTTAAGAAATAAGCACAGGAAAGCACTTTCTAAATAGAAATTACTCAGAAGATTATGCCAACAATTGAAACATGGCACCTCATACAATTGAAACCTACACAGTAGAGACTCAAGTGAAGACAAACCAACAACATGAGAGAAGTTCTTTGCTAACTGTACATCTGAATGAGGATTGAGTTCTATGATATTCAAGGAACTAAAAAACAACTAAGAAACCAAGCAGCCCCATGGATAAATGAGATAATGAAAAGAATTCTCAAAAGAAGAAACCAAAAAACATTTAAAACTGTTCAACCTCACAAGTTGTAGCGATGAGTTTAGCTATACCGCTTTGCACTTTTTGGTGCTTTTGGGGTTGTGCTCCCAGCCCCCTGCTCAGGAGCTCTTTGGATTCATCACACACACACACACACACACACACACACACACACGCGCGCGCGCGCGCGCGCGCGCGCACAAAATCCAAAACCATAATGTACAATCAAAGACTATCAAATAAATAGTACTCAAACAAGGAATATTGAGACAAAAATAAAATAAAAACCAATGATTTCACTTTGTGTTAACTATCCTCTGCTACTAAAGTGTCCTGTCCTTAAGTGTGGTTTGTATACCCATTGAGAGACTATTGGAGAAAACTAAGTTTTCCTTTGCAAGAAGCTGTCAATAAGAGATAGCTTCTGCATTCGGGTTGGGAGTTCATGTCCACTTTTCTCTATCTGTGCTGGTACCACATCTGTCTTGAGCCTATCTCAGAATATCACCCAAGAATGGAGTCTTACGAGAATTAATAATGCTTGTGAGAAAACAAGAAAACAAGACAAGAGTCTGGTGACCTCAGTTTCTTCAGAACACAGAACAGTTTCTTGACCATTTGTATTTCATCTTTTACAAATTCTATGTTTAGATCTTTACATCATTTTTAAATTGGGTTATTTGTGCTCTTGATATCTGGGTTTCTTTGGTTTTTTTTATATTTTAGATATTAACTCTAATGGATATATGATTAATAAAGATCTTTCCCCATTCTGTAGGCTGCCATTTTGTCCTTTTGACAGTATCTTTTGCCTTACGGAAGCTTTACAGTTACATCAGATTCCATTTATTTTTATTAGATATTTTATTTACATTTCAAATGTTAACCCCTTTCCTCATGTCCCCTCAGAAAACCCCCTATTCCATTCTCCCTCCCCTTTCTCATCAACCCACCCACTCCTGCTTCCTTGTCCTGGCATTCCCCTATACTGGGGCATTGAGCCTTCTCAGGACCAAGGGCCTCTCCTCCCTTTGATGTCCAACAAGGTCATCCTCTGCTGCATATGCATCTGTAGCTATGGGTCCCTCCATGTGTACTCTTTGGTTGGTGGTTTAGTCCTTGGAAGCTTTGGGGGTACTGGTTGGTTCATATTATTGTTCCTTTGGGGCTACAAACCCCTTCATCTCCTTGGGTCCTTTCTCTAGCTCCTCCATTGGGGGACCTTAGGCTCAGTCCAATGGTTGGCTGTGAGCATCCACTTCTGTATTTGTCAGGCACTGGCAGAGCCTCTCAGGAGACAGCTATACCAGGCTCCTGTCAGCAAGCACTTGTTGACATCCACAAAGGTGTCTTGGTTTGGTGACAGTAATGGGGTGGATCCCCAGGTGGGGCAGTCTTTCCTTCAGGCTCTGCACCACACTTTGTCTCTGTATCTCAGCCCGTGGGTATTTTTCCCCCTTCTAAGAAGGACCAAAGTATCCATGCTCATATTTGGTTTTCCTTCTTGAGCTTCGTTTGGTCTGTGAATTGTATGTTGGGTATTCCAGGATACTGAGCTAATATCCACTTAACAGTGAGTACATGCCATGTGTGTTCATTTGTGATTGGGTTACCTCACTCAAGATATTTTCAAGTTCAATCCATTTGCCTAAGAATTTCATGAATTTATTGTTTTTAATAGCTGAGTAGTACTCCATTGTGCAAATGTACACAATGTATCAATTCCTCTGTTGAGGGATATCAAGGTTCTATCTAGCTTCTGGCTATTATACATAAGGCTGCTATGAACATAGTGGAGCATGCATCCTTATTTCATGTTGGATCATTTTCTGGGTATATGCCCAGTAGTAGTATAGCTGGGTCCTCACATAGTACTATGTACAATTTTCTGAGGAACTGCCAAACTGATTTCCAGAGTGGTTGTACCAGCTTACAATCTCACCCAAAGTGGGGAAATGTTCCTCTTTCTCTACATCCCCACTAGCACCTGTGGTCACATGAGTTTTTGATATTAGCCATTCTGACTGGTGTGCGGTGGAATTTTAGTGTTTTGATTTGTATTTCCCTGATGACTAAGGATGTTGAACATTTCTTTAGGTGCTTCTCAGCCATTTGAGTTTCCAGTTGAAAGTTCTTTGTTTAGATCTGTACCCCATTTTAATCGGGTTATTTGGTTCTCTCGAGTCTAATTTCTTGAGTTCTTTGTATATATTGGATATTAGCCCTCTATTGGTTGTAGGATTGGTAAAGATCATTTCCCAATCTGTTGGTTGCCGTTTTATCCTATTGACAGTGTCCTTTGCCTTACAGAAACTTTGAAATTTTATGAGGTCCCATTTGTCAATTCTTGATCTTACAGCTATAGGAATGATACCTTGGTCAAAGAAGAAATAAAAAAAGAAATCAAAGACTTTTAGAATTTAATGAAAATGAAGGCACAACATACCCAAACTTATGGGAAGAATTCAGAGTTGTTCTTGGCAGATTTTTCCTTTGATGAGTATGAAGTATTCTTCCTTATGTTTTTTGATGACGTTTGGTTGAAAGTCAATTAGAATGACTACTCCAGCTTGTTTCCTGGGACCATTTCCTTGGAAAATTGTTTTCCAGCCCTTTACTCTGAGGTAGGGTCTGTCTTTGACACTGAGGTGTATTTCCTGTATGCAGAAAATGCTGGGTCCTGTTTATGTATCCAGTCTGTTAGTCTATGGCTTTTTATTGGGGAATTGCATCCATTGATGTTAAGAGATATTAAGGAATAGTGATGGTTATTTTCCTGTTATTTTTGATGCTTTTTTTTTAAATGTTTGTGTAGTTATCTTCTTTTGGGACTGTTGAAAGAAGATTACTTTATTGCTTTTTCTAGGGTGTAGTTTCCCTCCTTATGTTGGTGTTTTCAACCTATTATCTTTTTGTGGAAAGTTATTGTGTAATTTTGTTTATTTCCCATGGAATATCATGGCTTCTCCATCCATGGTAATTGAGAGTTTTGTTGGGTATAGTCGCCTGGGCTGGCATTTGTGTTCTCTTAGGGTCTGTGTGACATCTGCCCAGGATCTTCTAGCTTTAATAGTTTCTAGTGAGAAGTCTGGTGTAATTCTGACAGATCTGCCTTTATATGTTACTTGAGCTTTTTCCCTTACTGCTTTTAATATTCGTTCTTTGTTTAGTATATTTGGTGTTTTGATTATTATGTGATAGGAGGAATTTCTTTTCTGGTCTAATCTATTTGGAGTTTTGGCTTCTTGTATGTTCATGGGCATTCCTTTTGGTTAGGGAAGTTTTCTTCTATAATTTTGTTGAAGAAATTTACTGGCCTATTAAGTTGGGAATCTTCACTTTCTTCTATACCTATTATCCTTAGGTTTGGTCTTCTCGTTGTATCCTGAATTTCCTGGATGTTTTCAGTTAGGAGCTTTTTGTATTTTGCATTTTCTTTGATTGTTGTGTCAATGTTTTCTATGTTATCTTCTATACCTGAGATTCTCTCTTCTTTCTCTTGTATTCTGCTGGTGACGCTTGTATGTATGATTCCTGATCTCTTTCCTAGGTTTTCTATCTCCAGAGTTGTCTCCCTTTGTGATTTCTTTATTGTTTGTATTTCCATTTTTAGATCCTGGATGATTTTGTTCAGTTCCTTCCCCTGTTTGGTTGTGTTTTCTTGTAATTCTTTAAGGGATTTTTGTGTTTTCTCTATAAGGTCTTCTACCTGTTTATCTGTTGTCTTAGTCAGGGTTTCTATTCCTGCACAAACATCATGACCAGCAGGGGGTCCAGATTCCACTTATTAACTGTTATTCTTGGTGTCTGTGCTTTGGTCTTCAGTTCAGAAAGTCCTTTCCTATACCCTGCTGTGTCTGGGCAGGTTCCTCTGAGCAGCAGGGGCGGTCCTACCTGTGCTCACAGGCCTGTCTGCAGTCCCGGGAGGCTGTCTCCCTGTGTCACCTGGGTATGAAGTCCTGTGGCAGAGGATAGTTTCCAGCCACAGACAGAAACCAGAAGGCTCTAATCCCAGGCCACCCTTGCTTCCTGTGTCCTGAGGGTTCTGGGCAGGTTCCTGTGAGCAGCAGGGGTCCAGATTCCACTTATTAACTGTTATTCTTGGTGTCTATGCTTTGGTCTTCAGTTCAGAAAGTCCTTTCCTATACCAATTAGCTAAAGATTATTCCTCACTTTCTCTTTTATCAAGTTCAGTGTTTCTTGTTTGAAGTTGAGGTTTTTGATTCATTTAGAATTGAGTTTTGTGTGGGTAAAAAACATGGATCTATTTGCACTCTTCTACATGTAGACATCCAGTTTGACCAACACTATTTGTTGAAGATGCTGCCTTTTCCCAGAGTATATTTCTGGCTTCTTTATTAAAAATCAGATGTCCATAGGTGCATAGGCTTGTATCTGGGTCTTCAACTAAGTTCCATTAATCAACATATCCACTTTTATGACAGTACTATGCTGTTCTTATTACTATAGCTCTGTAGTACATATCCCAATTGGGGATGGTGATACCTCCAGCAGTTATTTTATTATTCAGGATTATTTTTTTTAGCTATCCTTGGGGTTTTGGTGTACGTGTGTGTGTGTGTGTGTGTGTGTGTGTGTGTGTGTGTGTGTGCTATTGTAACTCCAATAGGAATTATGCAATGTTCTTGAAAAAATAATAAACAATAAAATGCTGCTCTGCTGGGGGGGCGGCGGTGGTGGTGGCAGCGGTGGCAGCGGCAGTGCAGCAGTGGCTGGTCCAGCTGAAGGGCCATCAGCAGTGGAACCAAGGTGACACAGGGTCCAGTTAGGCCCTGCGCCCACGACCACTGACCTTCGCTGGCCAGCTGGGCTGCAAGCAGTGGCGGATTTACAGTGCCTTTCACCACACAGAAGCCATGTCAGAACTCAGCCTCCCGCCAGTCACTAGAGACTCGCCTCCATCTTGGATCTCGGAGTCCAGAGAGATCAGACAGACTGAGGTACACAAACATAACCCGAGGCCAACATCATGGGGGTCTGAGCCCGACGGGCGTTGGCCTGCACCCAGGCCCTGGGCTGTTGGGGGGGGGCATTGGGGTGCCAACCCAGCCAAGAGGTTTTTTTGCCCAGGCCCGGGGCGCACGCCGCCATTTTGCCTATAGGATGCCAGAGAGCTCTAGCAGGCTAAGCCGGCTAACAGGCATAGCCTGAGGCTAACAAAGGGGGGATCTAGGCCCCAACAGGCCCTGAACTGACCCCAAGAACTTGGCTGCTCGGTGGGCCATCTGTGTGTCAACCCTCCCAGGAGGTTGTTAGCCCAGCAGACTCTCCCGGCACTTTCAGGGAGTGCTAGCACTCACGCCCGCCATCCTGGCCACCTGACAGACACAATTAACAGTCACAGCCCAAGAGGAACTTTGCTCGGACCTTGGCCTTCCAGGCTTTTGCCTAGACTCAGGGCCTGAGCAGCCAGGCTAGCCTTGTGTGCACCAACCCAGTTGGGAGTTCCACTGGCCAGCAGAGTGATCAGCAAGCTGAAAAGGTCCCCGCAGCATACACCCTTCAGCACTCCCTGAAGGAGCAAACTGGCACCATCTGGTTCACAGTCACAATCTGGGGCAAAGCACACTAGGGCTACAAGGGCACCCAAGAGGAAGACAGCACATCAGCAATCTGCTACAGGGGAAACCCAGACAAATAGTGTTGCAGTAATAGCCCCAGAGCCCTTCAGGAGGCCCAAACACCAGCCAGAGACAAGACCAACTAGCTCCAGAGAGCAAGATGGCAAAGGGCAAACACAGGAACGCTACTAACAGAAATCTAGGCAATATGGCAGCATCTGAACCAAACTCTCCAACATCAGCAAGTCCTGGTTATGCCAACACACCAGAGAAACAAGATTTGGATTTAAAATCACTGGTCATGTTGCCGCTAGAAGAACACAAAAAGGACATAAATGAATCTCTTAAAGAAATACAGGGGAACATGAATAAGCTAGAAACCCGTAAAATGGAAACACAAAAATCACTTAAAGAAATGCAGGAGAATAAGGCTCAAGAGATAGAAGCCAATAAAGAAGAAATGCAAAAAAAAACTTAAAGAAATGCAGGAGAACTTGAGTCAAGAGGCAGAAGTCATGAAAGAGGAAACACAAAAATCTCTTAAAGAATTACAGGAAAACACAAACAAACAAATGATGGGACTGAGAAAAACCATCCTGGATCTAAAAACAGAAGTAGAAACAACTAAGAAATCACAAAGGGAGACAACTTTGGAGATAGAAAACCTTGAGAAGAAATCAGGGGCCATAGATGCAAATATAAACAACAGAATACAAGAGATGGAAGAAAGAATCTCAGATGCCAAAGATACCATAGAAACCATTGACTCAACAGTCAAAGAAAATGCAAAATGCAAAAAGCTTATATCCCAGAACATCCAGGAAATCCAGGATAGAATGAGAAGACCAAACCTAAGGATTATAGGTATAGATGAGAGTGAAGATTTACAACAGAAAGGGCCAGCAAATATCTTCAACAAAATTATGGAAGAAAACTTTCCCAACTTAAAGAGAGAGATGCCTATGAATATACAAGAAGCCTACAGAACTCCAAACAGACTGGATCTGAGCAGAAATACTTCTTGCCACATAATTAAAACCCCAAATGCACTAAACAAAGAAAGAATATTAAAGGCAGTAAGAGAAAAAGGCCAAGTAACATATAAAGGAAGACCTATCAGAATCACACCAGACTTCTCACCAGAGACCATGAAAGCTAGAAGATCCTGGGCAGATCTCATGCAGACTCTAAGAAAACACAAATGTCAGCCAAGACTACTATACCCAGCAAAACTCTCAATCACAATAGATGGAAAAACCAAGACATTCCATGGCAAAACCAAATTTACACAATATCTTTCCACAAACCCAGCTCTACAAAGAATAATAGGAGGAAAACTCCAATACAAGGAGGGAAACTACACCCTGGAAAAAGCAAGATACTAACCTTCCTTCATCAAACCCAAAAGAAGATAATCACTCAAATATAAAAATAACATTAAAAATGACAGGAAGTAATAATCACTATTCCTTAATATCTCTTAACATCAATGGACTCAGTTCCCCAATAAAAAGACATAGACTAACCGACTGGATACGTAAACAGGACCCTACATTTTGCTGCATACAGGAAACACACCTAAATGTCAAAGACAAAAACTACCTTAGAGTAAAAGGCTGGAAGACAATTTTACAAGCCAATGGTCTCTGGAAACGAGCCGGAGTAGCCATTCTAATATCAGATAAAATTGACTTTCAACCTAAAGTCATCAAAAGAGACACTGAGGGACACTTCTTGCTGGTCAAAGGAAAAATCCACCAAGAAGAACTTTCAATTCTGAACATCTATGCGCCAAATGCAAGGGCACCCTCATTCGTAAAAGAAACATTACTAAAGCTCAAAGCACACATTGCACCTAACACAATAATTGTGGGGGACTTCAACACTCCACTCTCCTCAATGGACCGATCAGGAAAACAAAAACTAAACAGGGACACAGTAAAACTAATTGAAGCTTTGGACCAATTGGATTTGACTGATATTTATAGAACATTTCACCCTAAAGCAAAAGAATATACCTTTTTCTCAGCACCTCATGGTACCTTCTCCAAAATCGACCATATAATTGATCACAAGACAGACCTCAACAAATACAAGAAGATCGAACTAATCCCATGCCTCCTATCAGATCACTATGGTGTAAGAGTGGTTTTCAATAGCAACAAAAACAACAGAAAGCCCACATACACATGGAGGCTGAACAATACTCTACTCAATGACACCTTGGCCAAAGAAGAAATAAAGAAAGAAATCAGACACTTTTTAGAATTTAATGAAAATGAAGGCACAGCATACCCAAATCTTTGGGACATAATGAAAGCAGTGCTAAGAGGACTCATAGCCCTGAGTGCCTCCAAAAAGAAAATGGAGAGAGCATATGCTAGCAGCTTAACGACACACCTGAAAGCCCCGGAACAAAAAGAATTTATTCAACCAGGAGGAGTAGGAGACAGGAAATCATCAAACTCAGGGCTGAAATCAATCAAGCGGAAACAAAGAGAACCATACAAAGAATCAACGAATCCAGGAGCTGGTTCTTTGAGAAAATCAACAACATAGATAAACCCTTAGCCAGACTGACCAAAGGGCACAGAGAAAGTAAATAAATTAACAAAATTAGAAATGAAAAGGGAGATAATACAACAGAAACTGAGGAAATCCAAAAAATCATCAGATCCTACTACAAAAGCCTATACTCAACACACCTGTAGAATCTGAAGTAAATGGGCAATTTCCTAGACAGATACCAAATACCAAAATTAAATCAGGACCAAATAGATCATCTAAACAGTCCCATAACCCCTAAAGAAATAGAAGGGGTCATAGAAAGTCTTCCAACCAAAAAAAGCACAGGACCAGATGGTTTCAGTGCAGAATTCTATCAGACCTTCAAAGAAGACCTAACACTAATACTCTTCAAACTATTCCACAAAATAGAAACAGAAGGAACACTACCCAATTCCTTCTATGAAGCCACAATTATGCTGATACCAAAACCACACCAAGATGCAACAAAGAAAGAAAACTTCAGACCAATTTCCCTTATGAACATCGATGCAAAAATACTCAATAAAATTCTTGCCAACTGAATCCAAGAACACATGAAAATGATCATCCACCATGATTAAGTAGGCTTTATCCCAGGGCTGCAGGGTTGGTTCAATATACAGAAATCCATCAATGCAGTCCACTACATAAACAAACTCAAAGAGAAAAACCACATGGTCATTTCCTTGGATGCTGAAAAAGCATTTGACAAAATTCAGCATCCTTTCATGCTTAAAGTCTTGGAACGAACAGGAATTCAAGGCCCATACCTAAACATAGTAAAAGCAATATACAGCAAACCGGTAGCCAGCATCAAACTAAATGGAGAGAAACTTGAAGCAAACCCACTAAAATCAGGGACTAGACAGGGCTGCCCACTTTCTCCTTATCTTTTCAATATTGTACTTGAGGTACTAGCTTGGGCAATTAGACAACATAAGGAGGTCAAAGGGATACAAATTGGAAAGGAAGAAGTCAAACTATCATTATTTGCAGATGATATGGTAGTCTACTTAAGTGACCCAAAAACTCCACTAGAGAACTCCTACAGCTGATAAACAACTTCAGCAAAGTGACAGGTTATAAAATCAACTCAAGCAAATCAGTAGCCTTCCTATACTCAAAGGATAAGCAGGCTGAGAAAGAAATTAGGGAAATGACCCCCTTCACAATAGCCACAAACAGTATAAAGTACCTTGGGGTGACTCTTACCAAACATATGAAAGATCTGTATGACAAGAACTTCAAGTCTATGAAGAAGGAAATGGAAGAAGACTTCAAAAAATGGGAAAACCTCCCATGCTCATGGATCGGCAGGATTAATATAGTTAAAATGGCCATTTTTCCAAAAGCAATATACAGATTCAACGCAATACTCATCAAAATCCGAACTCAATTCTTCACAGAGTTAGAAAGAGCAATCCTCAAATTCATCTGGAATAACAAAAAACCCAGAATAGCTAAAACTATTCTCAACAATAAAAGAAATTCTGGGGGTATCAGTATCCCTGACCTCAAGCAATACTACAGAGCAATAGTGTTAAAAACTGCGTGGTATTGGTACAGTGACAGGCAGGCAGATCAATGGAACAGGATTGAAGATCCAGAAATGAACCCACACACCTATGGCCACTTGATCCTCGACAAAGGGACGGGAAAACATCCAGTGGAAAAAAGATAGCTTTTTCAACAAATGGTGCTGGTTCAACTGGAGGTCAGCATGTAGAAGAATGGGAATTGATCTATCCTTGCCTCCTTGTATTAAGCTCAACTCCAAATGGATCAAGGACCTCCACATAAAGCCAGACACTCTGAAGCTAATAGAAAAGAAACTGGGGAAGACCCTTGAGGACATCGGTACAGGGGGAAAGTTCCTGAACAGAACACCAATAGCTTATGCTCTAAGATCAAGAATTGACAAATGGGACCTCATAAAATTACAAAGTTTCTGTAAGGCAAAGGACACTATCAAAAGGGCAAATCGGCAACCAACAAATTGGGAAAAGATCTTCACTAACCCTACATCAGATAGAGGGCTAATATCCAATATATACAAAGAACTCAAGAAGTTAGACTCCAGAAAACCAAACAACCCTATTAAAAAAAATGGAGTACAGAGTTAAACAAAGACTTTTCACCTGAAGAACTTCGGATGGCGGAGAAGCATCTTAAAAAATGCTCAACTTCATTAGTCATTAGGGAAATGCAAATCAAAACAACCCTGAGATTTCACCTTACACCAGTCAGAATGGCTAAGATTAAAAATTCAGGAGACAGCAGATGTTAGCAAGGATGTGGAGAAAGAGGAACACTCCTCCACTGCTGGTGGGGTTGCAAATTGGTACAACCACTCTGGAAATCACTCTGGCTGTTCCTCCAAAAACTGGGCACCTCACTTCCAGAAGATCCTGCTATACCACTCCTGGGCATATACCCAGAAGATTCCCCAGCATGTAATAAGGATACATGTTCCACTATGTTCATAGCAGCCCTATTTATGATTGCCAGAAGCTGGAAAGAACCCAGGTATCCCTCAACAGAAGAGTGGATGCAAAAAATGTGGTATATCTACACAATGGAGTACTATTCAGCCATTAGAAACAATGAATTCATGAAATTCTTAGGCAAATGGATGGAGCTGGAGAACATCATACTAAGTGAGGTAACGCAGGCTCAAAAGATGAATCATGGTATGTACTCACTAATAAGTGGGTGTTAACCTAGAAAACTGGAATACCCAAAACATAATCCACACATCAAATGAGGTACAAGAAGAACAGAGGAGTGGCCCCTTGTTCTGGAAAGACTCTGAAGCAGTATAGGGCAAAACCAGAACAGAGAAGTGGGAAGGGTTGGGTGGGAAAACAGGGGGAGGGAAGGGGGCTGATGGGACTTTCGGGGAGTGGGGGTCCAGAAAAGGGGAAATCATTTGAAATGTAAATAAAAATATATCAATAAATTAAAAAAAATACTGCTCTGCTTCTTCCTTCAAATGATCTTTGCTCATGAGCAAATTAGAGTCCTCTTCTATAATGAAATTGTTATCTTTTGAGACCATTTTAATTAATACCTTGGACTTTTCCCATGCAATATGTATTCATTTCAAACTAATGCAAGAAACCATTAGTGGGTATCTTAAAATTCCTAGAATATCATAAAAGTCAAAAGCAAGAAAGTGGGCTTTATGCTGACTCTATCTTGAAACACTCATGCTAACTGTAGGGTATGTACTACTGCTCAATAGTAATATGTCTCCACACACCCTATACCCTTGCTTCAATGTTAAATTTTTTTCTTAATAAGCTCCAACTTTTTAAAGAATGAATAGTAACGTAGACCTTGTGTACAAGTAGATAAGCTGGACCTGTAGTAAAACTGCAGCCAAATGTATGCACAGTGTGTTGTTGGTATCTATCTCAAGATAGAGTCAGCATAAAGCCCACTTTCTTGCTTTTGACTTTTATGATATTGTAGAAATTTATTTCCTTGATGCTGTGGCCAAATATTTGCCAAAAATCAACTTATGGGTAAGAAGGGTTTATTTTAGCTCATATTTTGTGAGCTGTCAAGTAGATAGTAGAAATTGAACCTAGGTCTTCTGGAAGAGAAGTCAGTGTTCTTAACTGCTGAGTCATCTGTCTAGCCCCTCATGTCATATTTGAAAGGATACAGTCCATTATAGTGCAGAAAGCATAGCAACAGAACCAGCCTGTGCTGCTCACATCCTTTCTATAGCCAGGAAACTGAGAGCAGAAGGGAAGTAGAACTGGGTTTCAAAACCCCAAGGCCCTTTCCCAGGGACACACTTTCTCCAGAGGCTTCACCTCCACACCCTTCCAAACAAGTACCAGCTGGGCACCAAGTGCTCAAACTGTACTGAGCCATTTCACATTCAAACCACCACAGTTGGTACTGACACTTTCATGCAAGTACTAATGCCACTTACCCTAGAGACCGAGTGGCTGGACTTGTCAAATGCCAGCTTTGTCCTTCACCTTTCTCATATTGAAACTGAGCACAACACAAGAAGCTCATCTGGAATTGCAATGTGTTTGAGACGTATTCATGACATAGAGTTTGTATTCACATGCAACAAATGTCAATAATCATCTCACTGGAACTCTGTGGGAAGGATTATTTTTTGCAATTGGCTAATGAGTTTTGTTGAATCTGGAGGATACTTTCTTCTTTCTACTCTTCATTGTAATCTTTATGAGTGGCGACTTATGATTATTAGCTTCTTGTTTGTAGAGATCTATATTTACACCTCAAACACTGCCTCTTTCAGAGTTCTGAATTATTTTGTCAACTCTGCTTATTTGCTTTAATTAGACCACAGTTAAGAATTTTGGGTATGTTTGTACATATCACCAAGTATTTTTAGACCAATTTAGCAAAATACCATGGAAGAGGCAACAGGCTAAAGTAAGAAGAGAGAATGTTTTAAATTTAACTTCCAATAAGGCTTAGGAAAAAAAAAACCCTCTGCTCATTAAAAGATGACTATCAATGTTGCTCAGAGCTGTTTACTAAACTGATAAAGTGAATAATTGTCTTTTAAAAGTCAAAGTGCCTTTATCTGATCTCAGAGGTGAGTTTGAAAAGTTAATCCTTCTGGTATTTGCTTGTCACCCAAGTGTAACTTTCTCTCTACCCATACCCGCTGGCTTTCTGTTCAGCTCCAGCAAGTTTTGGCAGTGCCTCTATCAATGGTTTTGAATGAGAAATCCTGCCAATGGCACCTAGACAACGTTTTTTTTCAGAGTTTGGGTAAGAGGTTGGATTGGTCTAATGTTGAAGTAAAACAAAATTCAAAAGCAGAAGGATCATCATTGCTACAGTTTTGGTGTCATTGAAAGCTTCAGATAAGGAAACTTCTCCAATATATAGCTCGCATGTTTGAGAGTGTAGATACTTTCATCTGTTTTCCCACCAAATACTTAATAAAAGCCTCCTATAGAAGGCTCTCTATACACCCTCCATAGGGAGGAATAGAAGATTCTGATGTTGTGAAATGTAATCTAGCATGGGGAGCTCCAAATGCACTGTCCACATCTGCAGGCACATGTGTGTAAGTGCAGGAACTCACTGTGCATGCTTGGCCCTGCACAAAGTGATCACAGTAAGAACTTCCGGGAAAGGAAGAGAGAACGCCGTGAGCAAAGACAATAAGCAATGTAGAGAGCTCCTCAAATCTCACCCCTTGGCTCTCAGAATACACGATGCTCACTGGGAGCGGAGTGTTGAATGTGTTTTACCTTTTAAACAAGCATCCTCTGTGTCTGAACTCCTGACTCTTCTATTAGTCTTTCTGGTTATTCCAGTTCAGAAAGGTCTTAGTGTTTCCTCGGTCCGGACTCTTGTTGTGCTTGAAGTTAATTACATATTCCCTCATAATAGTGTCAGATTTTTGTATGTCTCCTTATGCTTCCTGAGGGAAGGGACTTCAGTTAATGTTTCTTAATATGCTCCCTGGCCCATTATCTGGGGCAGACAGGAGCTCTATAACCACTGACTAAATTGGCATGGTTGCTTTGCCCAGGTTAATATTCAGCTTAGTTTGCATTCTCAGGCCATAAACCACCCAGTAATTAGAGGGCCATTTAGTAAGAGCAGTCCTGCTTATAGCAGTAATGGAATAGAGCTTGTCTGCAGGCTGGAGGAAACAGAAAAGACCCAATAAAATCTGATAAATTATATCAAAACTGACCTAGAATCAGAGTTGGAAGTATATACAAAAATTCTTTGGTGCAGCCCCCCACCCCACCCCCTTGTTCAGCTAAAAGTAAACTTGTGTTAAAGTTTATTCTAGGTCACACTGAATTAGTAATGAGTTGGGAGCTCAGTCTGGGAACTTCAGCTATTAACCAAGCCTCTGTTGGGTAAAGGGTTGAGCTCAGAAGCCAACTATATGACAGTTCAACCTGGTGCTTGCTAAGTCCTCATAAGAAGGAGCACCGAGGGTTAAGACTCTGAGCTTTCAGCGAGGAGTGAGCTGGCTCCTATGTTAGCCTTCGCAACGCACAGCACAGAATTCAATCCAACGTCCACCTGAGGAAAAGCATATGATACGTGTGTGTGTGTGTGTGTGTGTGTGTGTGTGTGTACATGTGTGTGCATGTGCGTATGCTACGGTTGTTTTTAGTCAGTAGGTTTCTGTTATATAGGGCTTGGCTATGAAAGTCTGAGACCTATATCCAAGGCCATCAGCAATGAAAACTGAAGAGTAAGGGCTCAGGGGAAAACTGTAGTTCACACATGGAATTTCCTCTTTAGCCAAACTTCAGGCCTGCTTTTTACCCAGTTCTTATCTACAATCTCATCTACAAAACATGTTTACATCATTGAAAATAGCATTCAAAGCACCACTGCTCTAGACTAGCTCTCCAAGCCTCAGGCTGGTAAGTGGCAGAACTGGGTACCCAGACTGGAATGCCTATTTCTGTAACACACGTGCGTATGATCTCTATAAGCAAAGCTCAGGCATGTTCTTGCGCTGCTGTGAGCCCTGCATGTAAGACGCCATGCTAATGTGTGAAGGCAAATAAGAAAGGGTGAGCTGTTGGTTCATCCTCGGAGCTCAACAAATGTTAGTTTTCTTCCCTTCCCTTTTGGGCTTCCTCACACTCAAGACACACAGGGTCTGTGGGATTGCCGCAAGCATCTGGGTTCACCGGTGGGCTTCCCTCTGAAATGTTCCTCAGCCAGTACAACTGCAAGGACTAGAACATTGGTGTTCTCTCCGCATACGCTTGGACAACCTTCCTGTTGTGTTACACAACCTTTTCCCTTTCCTGCCTTGTGCTCGCCCTCCCACGCCCCCCCCCACCCCTGCACACACCCCTCCCCTGTCTAGAAGTTTGATTAGCCTGGTGGGGGCAAAGCAGCTCATTCAGCTCTTGTCCTTCACTTGTGCCTCTGCTGTGTCTCTTTAGATTTCTTTTCTAAGAGAAGAAAGAGAAAGAAAGAAAGAAAGAAAGAAAGAAAGAAAGAAAGAAAGAAAGAAAGAAAGAGAGAGAGAGAGAGAAAGAGGGAGAGAGGGAAGGAGGGAGGGAGGGAAACTGTTGTTGCCATTGCAAGGCAAGTAGAAGAAAGTATTTCTGCTTTTTTCCCCTCTTTCTGTCTTATTAAAAGGCAGGTTTTGGCTGAACTATCTCTTAAACTTCAGCAAATTTCATAGGGAGTAAGAGTAAAATATCTCTTTCCAAATAGAATAAATAGAAATGTTTTCAGGTTTGGTGGCACCTTATTCATCTTAGTAGTATCAAAATAGTTTCACTATACATTGCATTGTTTTTACATTATTACATTTTTTTAATCAATAAGGTTTGCACCAATACAATGGAACCCCTCAGGGAGAAATAACATCCTACAGGGCGTCTGACTTCTAATGAGCACTCAATAAACATTTTGATATTAGTGAATGAATGGATACTAAATTAAGAAGGTATTTAAGAGTCTAAATTTAAATTAAGAAACATAATTTGGACCAAGATATGCTCTTACTCCGTGAAGAAGCAGGAATTGAAGCTGGTCTGTTGTTACTGTGCTAATGTATAATTTTTAAGCTCTTAAAATGTTTTTAAAATAGAAAACCTGTACAATATATCTAATCACAGTTTCCCCTCCCCCACTTCCTCCCAGATCCTCCCACTTTCCTGCCCATCCAATTCTAACCTTTTTCTCTTTTACTTTCTCTTTAGAAAACAAACAGGCAAATTAAAAAAATTAACTTAATTTAAAAAAATTGACAAAAATTCACAAGAAACACCCATACAAACAAAAACCATAAAAACACATCATTGGAAGCCATAGTATACAAACGAAAAGAGCAGTCAGATGAAAAATGCTAAAGGCTATATGAGACAAAAAAAAAAAATCTAGACTGCCTTCCTCTTGTGTTGACTCTCACCAGTGGAAGTGATGACTTTAGTTAGGCACCAAATGGCTTCTCCACGTTGAACTGGATATATACATGTTTTCTTCAGCAGTAGGGCCTCACCATCAGACATGGAAAAAAACCAATGAGCTATTCTTGAAAATATTATTTATGTAAAGGAGGGGCAGGCCAGAGCACATGTACAGAAAGGAAGGAAAATTTGCAGGAGTCAGTTCTGTCCTGTTGTGTGAGTTCCAGGGATCAAATTCAAGTCATCGGGCTTGGTGGCAAGCATCTTCACCTGCTGAGCCACCTCGCCAGCCCTACGTGTGTCTGTCTTTCTAGTCACAACAGCTTCATTGTCTCAGGGCCAGTCACAACTCTTCAAATACTTTAGAAGTTTATGTTGAAATGCTCTTTGTTAGCATAATCTCTCTCTTAATGAAGACAGTTTTAGGACCTCTCCTCGAAGGCATCTCAAGGACACAGGATGCATTTCAATGGTCCTGTTCTTGGTGTGATAAATATGCTCATCTTTGAAGATTTACCTTCAAAATTTATTTAGCAAACCCTACAAGCTAACATTAGCAGAAAGTAGATCAAACGTCAAAGCTTCCAGGTGTGGTTAATGGATCAGTGTTCAGTGCCAAAGACCATCCTGGAGCCAAGGTAGGTGAAATAGTTAATTCTGAAGAAAACCATGTGATGCCAAAGAGGGATGCTGGATGCAGTGTTTGGCCTTCACAATCCCTCACAATTCACCCGTAGCTAGCTATGGATTTCTGGAAGCCATGGAGGCAAGCTGTTGATTACTGTGTTGTTGGTTTTCATTCACTTCTGAACATGTATACTGTTACATGCTGTGCTGGTGATGGAACTCAGGGCCTTATGAATGGTAGACAACCACTCATCTTCTGTAATTGCTACAGAAAATTATAAAAGGCCTATATGTATTATATCAGAAAACAGATAAATAAATATCTATTTAATCAGTTATTTCTCCCTTCTTTTCTTCCCCTATCCCCTCCCTGCCCCCACATGTTCCTGGCTGGCCTTTCTCCTCCCCTCCCCTCCATTCCCCTCCCCTCCCCTCTCCTCTCCTCCCCTCCCCTCTCCTCCCCTCCACTCCCTTCCCCTCCCTTCCCCTCCCTTCTCCTCTCCTCTCCTCCCCTCCCTTCCTCCCTCCCTCCCTCTCTCTCTGTCTTTCCCTCTGTCTCTCTGTCTGTCTCTGTCTCTGTCTGTCTGTCTATCTTCCTGTCTGTCTGTCTTTCCCTGTCTCTACTCCCTTTTCAACTCCCCCTCCCATGCCCTAAACAAAGTCTATTCTCCATTATCCCTGTCATATGGCTGGTACCTCAGGGGAAGGGATGCCTCAGCGTGGGCCTGCCAAGGCACCCCTCCCACCTCATCATAATGCACTCTACAAATCAACTGGTCTTTTTTAAAAACACAGCACTGGTGCCATGAGACTCGGATTTAGAAACTCGCAGACTCACATTTACCGTGACTCAGAGCTACAAACCTGCTGCCACATGAACTTTCCAGCCATAGGATGGCCTACTAGACCTGTCTATCCAAACACTGGTGCTTTGGTAAGCTTCCTGCCCAAGTAGGCATGGAAGGCCACTGTTCCCAAGGGAGGGCTGGCCACCCTCTAGTGGTCCCAGGGACAGAGCTATACAGGATCTTTATGATTTGCCTTCTTGCTGACTCCTCATTCTAGGGTGCTCTCTCTTGGGTAAGGTTTTACTTTCTTTCCTGAGACGGTTCCTTTTTTGCTGCTGCAAAGTCCCAGGCCTGGGTAAACCATTCTCTTCTTTGCTGCTCGGGCACTGGCCTGGACCCAGCCCCAGAGTTCACTGCAAGATAACCCTGTGATCTGGCTCAGCTATTTTCTAGCTACTGCATTTGTCCTTCGGACACTGGAATGGACACATCACTAGCTTCTATTCACCCAATGGGTGCGTTGTCTATGGCCATGTCTCCTGGCTACCCACTGGGATGTCTCCTGGAAAACCTCAAACCTCTAAAACTAGCACCTGACTTAGAGACCTCCAAACTTATCCACATTTACAATCAGGTCGTTACTCGTTAGATAACACCATTCTAAAAGACCTTCATAATTATCATCGGTGACCCAAAGGAAAAAAAGGAAGATTCCTATGAGAGGCTTCACTCTACCAACTTGGTCTCCACTTCCCGCCCCAACGGCAGCTCTCTGGCTCCCTGCCGCTGCTGCCCAGTTGCCCACTGGACTGGTTTCCGCTCTCTGCTGCCTGCTCCTTCCGCTCACACTCTCCAAGCTTTCTTCCTTTCTTTCGCTCTCTGCTCCTGGTTCTCTGCCCGGCTGACTTTTAACAGCACTCTCCAGATCTCGTTTCACTCTGCCCCCACGCTCCCACATCCTCTTAGCCCACCCCACTTACAGCTCTCTCACCCTGCCCTGCTCTGGAGGCTGCCCATTCTTTCTTGCCCACTCTCCACTGCCCAGCACTGAGTGGCGTGCTCCCGCCGCATAGATCCATCTTTATGTTTGTCTCTACCATGCTTCTGCTGTTCCATTCTAAGCTACACAGCCACGCTTCTGTCATTCCATTCTAAGGTATAACATGAGTTTTTCCCACAGGTAGAGCTAAGGCTTCAGCTCCATCTTAGCTAAGGGTGGTCACATGATTGGCTGTAGCTTCAGTGCCATCTTGGTTTAAGGCAGTCCCATAACTACCTGCCATCTTTGTTACAGGCAGTTCCCACTTCACTGCCTCCTTGCCTTAGAACATCCTGACTTAGGGTTTCTGATTTCTATCCTGTTTTGAAGAATAATGATTTTAATGTTAATTTAAAGATTTACAACACTAAAAAATGTTAAAGATCACTGCCTATGAAAGAATAGAAAATACAGCCTAACTCCAGCCTTCTAAGGAGCCCCAAACACTTCACATTCCAGAGCCAGCTCTTTGCGCTCTTTGTTTGAAACTAGGTAAAAGGTCACAGTCCAGAGCCTGCCCTTTAAGAGCTAGGCAGAAAGGCCTTGAATAGGTGATCCTGGCCCCATAAGGTAACTGGAAATGCGTTAAGCTTATCTTGCTTCTGTAAACTGCTTACTTACGCCATTACCCCTGTCCAGGAGTTCATGCAGCTATAGACATCCAAAAAAATAGGAAACTAATTGGTCCATTGAGCACGGGCTCCAATAATTTAAACTGATTGGCCTAAAAACTATGGAGTGGTACAAATTGATTGGCTCGCACTTCGACAGCTCTCCATGCTAAGAAATGATTGGTTTGTGATTCACGGGCTTTGTTGTAAACTTATAAAAGCTGTCACAATTCGGCGCTCTGGGTCCACAGTCCTCTGCCCCCACTCGGTATATAGCTGTGGAACCCAGAATTCTGGAATAAAGAAATCCTCATGTTATTGCATAGAGACCATTTCTCGAGAGTGATTTCGGTGTCGCCTTCCGAGGTGTGGAGTGCTGGGGCACCGTTGGTTTTTGGGGGTCTTACACCTTAAAGATATGGGTAGCCTTGATTTTGCTACTGTTATTAAGTTACAATATACTCTCTTTATTTACTAGATACATTAGGAAAAATAATTAAACAAATTGTCTAACTCAGATATGCTTAATAGATACTAGCTTTCAATCTTGTGAGAAATCTGCTAAATATAATGTAAAATGTTTAAGCTTGTTATGTCAGACAGAGAGTCCCCAAACCTAACAGCCATCCACCAAAAGGACATGGGCATAGCAACAAGACTGACTGGACTGTGGTCTGATAGCCACTAAGAAACACTGCTCCATTGCCTTGCCTGCTGCCAGGGCTTGGCCTAAACTGTGGACAAACAGGAGATACCAGGGAGTTAAATATCTCATATTGCCTAAGACAAGGTGAGTTATTTCTCCCATGTTCCTACTGCATAGTAAATATCTTCTCGTCTTCTGACCCTGACAGCCTGAATGACTCTGCCCAAGTTGTGATAGAGGTTACAGGGACCTAGGAAAACTATTTGGATAGTGGATTATTGACCAATATCTGTCATTTTAATTAATGAAATCTAGATTATAATTTATTCTTCCAAGATTTCTGACTACATTGACAGCTAAACTAATTGCAGCTTGACAGCTAGAAAACATACCTCTAGCTCCTTACTTTAAGATAATCTACTGTATTAGCTCATTAGTCAATTTGTTAACTAGTTAAGACTACCAGATCTCTGGCTGAGAAGCACTGAAAGAAATGTTCAACATCCTTAGTCATCAGGGAAATGCAAATCAAAACAAGTCTGAAATTCCACCTCCCACCAGTCAAAATGGCTAAGATCAAAAACTCAGGTGACAGCAGATGCTGGAGATGATGTGGAGAAAGAGGAACACTCATCCATTGCTGGCGGGATTGCAAGTTGCTACAACCACTCTAGAAATCAGTTTGTCAGTTGCTCAGAAAACTGGACATAGTACTATCTGAGGACCCAGCTATACCACTCCTGGGCATATACCCAGAAGATTTTCCATCATGTAATAAGAACACATGCTCCACTATGTTCCTAGCAGCCTTATTTATAATAGCCAGAAGCTGGAAGGAACCCATATGTCCCTCAACAGAGACATGGATACAGAAAATGTGGTACATTTACACAATGGAGTACTATTTACCTATTAAAAACAATGAATTCATGAAGTTCTTAGGCAAATGGATGGAGCTATAAAATACCATCCTGAGTGAGGTAACCCAATCACAAAAGAGCACACATGGTACTCACTCACTGGTAAGTGGATATTAGCCCAAAAGCTCAGAATATCCAAAAATATAATTCACAGACCACATGAAGCTCAAGAAGAAGAAAGATCAAAGTGTGGATACTTTGGTCCTTCTTAGAAGGGGGAGTAAAATACCCACAGGAGATACAGAGACAAAGTGTAGAACAGAGACTGAAGGAAAGGCTATACAGAGACTGCCACACCTGGGTATCAATCCCATATAGTCACCAAACACAGACACTATTTTAGATGCCAACAAGTGCTTGCAGACAGGAGCCTGATATAGCTGTCTCTTGAGAGACTCTGCCAGTGTCTGACAAATACAGAGGGGCATGCTCTCAGCCAACCATTGGACTGAGCACAAGGTTACCAATAGAAGAACTAGAGAAAGGATCCAAGGAGATGAAGGGGTTTGCTGCCCCATAGGAGGAACAACAATATGAACCAACCAGTACCCACAGAGCTCCCAGGGGCTAAACCACCAACCAGAGTACACATGGAGGGACTCATGGCTCCAGCCCCATATATAGCAGAGGATGGCCTTGTTGGACATCAATGAGAGGCCCTTGGTCCTGTGAAGGATCGACACCCCAGTGTAGGGGAATGCCAGGACAGGGAAGCAGTAGTGGGTGGGTTAGGGAGTAGGGGGTGGGAGGATGGGATAGGAGAGTTTTGGAGAGGAAATGAGGAAAGGGGATAACATTTTAAATGCAAATAAAGAAAATATCTAATAAAAAAAGAGAAAAAAGAAAGAGACTATCAGATCTCTTGTGAAGATGACAGACAGGTTTGCCTAATACATAGATTTCATGATAAAGGGTATACAAATTCAGATATAACATTTCACAGATGTAACCTTCTGCTATTTCCTTATCAAAACCCAGTTTCCAGTGGCTAAATGCTTCATATTTTCTCCCTTTGTTATGCCACTGTCCTAATATTTACCAATAGAGTTATTTTTTGTTTTTTTTTTCTTTTTGGATTTGGTTTTTTCGAGACAGGGTTTCTCTGTATAGCTCTGGCTGTCCTGGAACTTACTCTGTAGACCAGGCTAGCCTCAAACTCAGAAATCCACCTACCTCTGCCTCCCAGAGTGCTGGGATTACAGGCGTGCGCCACTACTGCCTGGCTACCAATAGAGTTCTTATAAATTAGCCTAACTCTAATAAGATATTCAATTATATGATCCAACTTTTATAATCACAAGTTCAAACTTTAAGTTTCCTTTGGTTGCCTATTAACTATAGACTTAAAGTATTTCTCATGATAAATCTACACTAGCAGCTATCATGGTTACAAATTTAAGTTTCTTTTGGTTGTCTTCTAACAAGAAGGCATTTCTCATGCTAAATTTGTATGATCAACTATCATATTCACAAAGTCAAGGTTTTGAGTTTCTTTTGTCTTTTAAATGTAAACTTAAAAATGTTTCTCATTTTACAAAATTTATAAAATCCAGTCTCTTAGGCAGAAGAAAAAGGCCCTTCTTGCTCCTTCTGCTCCACAGAAGGTTTCTGTCTTCCTTAAGTTCATCTTAAAGAATGTCCAGGCTGTTGACAACTTTCTCTCTCTTACAAACTTACAAGCTCCAGGAAATGCTCAGATCTACTTCTTGGAAACCAAATAGTCTCCATCTGTATAAGGACACCAGACAACAGGTGAAGTCTCCTGTTCCCTGGGATTGGGACTCCCCTCACCCCAACCACTAAGACTTAAGGGTTTCAAATGTATGCCTGAGAATTTTTTTCCTCCCAAATGTAGTTAACTTTATTTTGGACCTCTAATATATATGTATGTGTTTCGGCATCTTGCCCAATCCAGACATTTACTCAAAATCTACAACCAGACTAGCTCTAGAAAAGCAACCTACAGATGCTCCAATCTACTCTCAAAGACACAGATGTTTGTACTGCACCTTCTCCTTCCTACCTGGCGACCCTACACAGCAAGGAAACATCCAACTCTCCGAAAACTGGACCAACAACCCCATCCCCATTTTCTTAGATTTCCCAGAGACATATCGTAGCTAAAGATCATGACAACTCGATTCCTGCTTCTCCATTACCTCTTTCTAATTTTTCCTTTTTTTAATTAAACCAAAAGAGAGGAATGCTGGAATTCCTTCTAAGCTCTGCCCAGCAGTTATCTGATGATAGCCAGGTAGGCTTGGCTTACTATAAAAAGTAATGTTTGTCTGGTCCATCTTCTCTCTCTTTCTTATTCTCTCTGTTACTTCTCTTTCCCTGAATCTCTTCTCTCCCTGATCCCTTTCTCCACTCTCCCTCCTTCCCCAACTCCATGTTCCTGCCTGGCCTCTACTCGTCCGTGTCTGTCTGTCTGTCTGTCTGTCTGTCTGTCTGTCTGTCTGTTTTTCCTTTGTGTACTTCCTTCTCAACTTCCCTCTGCATGCCCTAAATACACTCTATTCTACCCTATACCTGTCCTATGGCTGGTACCTCCGGGGTAAGCAATGCCTCAGCATGGGCCCACCGAGGTACCTCACCATATGATAAAAACTACAACAAGTTTCACTTTCCTAAATGGTAATGGGAACCTGTAATCTCTATAAGCAAACACAAGAAACGACGTGTTGTTAACCATTTATAGGATTATATTCATTCTAAAATATGCATTTGGCTCTATTTCTTGACAAGCACATATCTTTCTAGTACCTTGGGGGAAGGGCTAATGTATACTTTTTAATTCTGTTTTATTTGCCTGTCAGTGACTTGCTTGCTGGTGGACTTTTTATGGCAAGAAGTAATGAAGATTCTTTCACATTTGTTCCTTAAATATCCACTAAGCACCTCCCTCGTTCCTCCTTTTTTATTTTCAGGACAGTCTCCCTGTGTAGCATGTGGCCTCTTGGTTACTAAGTGCTTTCTGTGTAACCATGCTTTGTGTCAGGGACCCCGAAAACAAACATGGCCTCCATCCTCGCAAACTTATTTGGAAACAGGTGGTGAGGTGTACACAGTCTAAAATCATGCATATCAGAGCCCAGTGAGGGCCACAGTGTCTACAAACCCTGAGACCACAGAACTCACTGGACAACTAGGGAATGGAAAGAAGGAAGGCTGTCTCTGGGTGGCACCTGGTCTGGGTCTGGACAAGTAGGAGACAGGCTAATATGAGTCTTAAAGGCAGATGGAGCTGTCCTGCCCTTAGTCAACATAGAGGGAAAAAAGCTGTTAGGAAACAGGAAGGACTTTAATGTGGCTACAATAGACACTACAGGCATGGAGAGTTAGTTTTATGAAGGGCATGGTAAAACCAGACAAGGGTCTTAGGGTAAACAATACAAAAGGAGTTTCCAAAAATGCCCCCCCCCCACCCCGGTCCTTTTCTACTGTAAATGTATCCAAATGCCTCTGGAGACCTTGCTCTCAACAACCCTGAGATAATCATCACCCTGAGAGTCCACAGAGCCTATTGCCCTCTACCCAAGGACTTCGGCATAGAAACTCCCTTCCTTCCACCTTTGCCAAAGAACTTGCCCATGAGCCTTGTATCCTAAATAAGAGTGACTGTCCCAAGAATCCACACAAAGCAGACCTTTACAGTCCCCTTATGCCACTGGAACCAACCCTCAGAGGTAATCTAATGTCACCTTAAGCTGTGTAATGACAACCATCTTGTACCACTATGTGACTGTGTAGTCAGTGATCTGGAGTAGACACACACAGATTCTGATCTATATCTCATGGTCCACTGTTTCTGATATTTGCTTAGTAAATCCTCCCATACATTTTAACTCCCTTCTGCTATTATTTCATGATAATGGTTAGGTGCTTTAAGAACATTTACAAGTAATCATTACAATGGGGTTCTATGACCAGGAAAAAACAAGGAAGAATACAGAGTGAGTGTGTGCAAATGTTACTTTACTGAGTGCTTGATGAATCACACGTACTAAGTATAGCACTTTATGTGTATTATGTTGAATATTTATGACAACTTGTGATATAGAGTATTGCCTCAGGTAAGGAAACTGAACCTAGAATATGATGAATACAAATAGTAGTTTTCTGACCACAATCTCTCTCATTTGTTACAACTGAGGTCCAGGGGAGAGTAGGCGACTGTGTTCAGTTTAAATACCTAACAAAAATTTATATCTGGCAAGGGAGAATTCAGTCTATGGAGCCAATCACTGTTCAATGATTCACAATGTTTGCCCTAGACATTCTAACTACCATGCCCACCCTTGTACCCCATCCCCCTCTGCAGCCTCCACATTTCTGGTCTTCGCTGAATGGTTTTATATCCTTTTTGGTCATCAATATCCCAGGAATGTGCTCTGGCTTAGCGAGAAGAAAAAAGACCTGACTTCAATGTTTAGTATGAACACAGTTAGTGTGTGCTTTCCCACAGCATACTCTTCAGACTTCCTATTAGTGATGAGGATTCCTTTTCAATGGGGTTATTCATGAATGACTATTTGGTATCTTTAAAGAGCACTGATGTATTTATTTAACTATCACATTTTCAGAAGCTCCTCTTTAATGACAAATGTGTTTTTAAAGCCTTGTTTTGGCTACACCTGATCTGAGCACACACTTCTGTAATTTGTTATGTGTAATGTAGAGGCAGGTGTTCTGGTATATTTAGTCTATGGACAAAAATATTGCCAAATAAGATTAGCACATTTCGAAAGAGGTTAAATGAAGATCAAAAGGATAAATAAAAATTGAGGAAAGTATATTTATTCTCTTGTGTCATACTACAAACATATGTTTATAGTAAAATAATAATAATAAACTTAAATACAATTGGCTGCTAACATTTGCAGTATCATTATGTTACTGCATTAATAGTGGTTGAAATGAAACTCAGGCATTTTGTCAGGGTCATGGGGCAAGAGCTCAGTCAGCCTGTGAGTGGAAAGGGTAAAGGTGGGGAGGAATATAACTGTAGAGTTTAGCAAAGAGTTTGAGCTCTCCATGTTTGAAGAGTTGATGATTCTAGGTGCTCATCCAATGCCCCATCAGCTTCCCATCACAGTGTCCTGATCTGCAGAGTTCCTGTACCACAGTCAGTGGAGTCTGTAATGTCGGTTGCCACTGATACCCACTTTGTAGCCCTTTCTTACCCAGACCCTTGAGCAAAAAGAACTCTCATTATAGGACCTGCCAGAGCATAAAACATAATTATCTTCAACAAATCCAGTGTCAGCTGGACTTTTATGTATTTCTCCACATAGTAAAGTACCTAAAAAAATCTAGAAAATGTGGCCTTGAATTGTAATCTCTAATCTGGGTAATGAAAACTTGTTGTTTGGGGGGTTTACGTTCCTTACCAGTTGATTCCCCAAAAGGCACTGTACTGGCTAGTTTCGTGTGTCAACTTGACACATGCTGGCGTTATCATAGAGAAAGGAGTTTCAGTTGGGGAAGTGCCTCCATGAGATCCAACTGTGGGGCATTTTCTCAATTAGTGAACAAGGGGGGAGGGCCCCTTGTGGGTGGTGCCATCCCTGGGCTGGTACTCTTGGGTTCTATAAGAGAGCAGGCTGAGCAAGCCAGGGAAAGCAAGCCAGTAAGAAACATCCCTCCATGGCCTCTGCATCAGCTCCTGCTTCCTGACCTGCTTGAGTTCCAGTCCTGACTTCTTTTAGTGGTGAACTGCAACGTGGAAGTGTAAGCTCAATAAACCCTTTCCTCTCCAACTTGCCTCTTGGTAATGATGTTTGTGCAGGAATAGAAACCCTGACTAAGACAAATTGGTACCAGGAGTGGGGTATTCCTGTGACAACCTGACCATGTTTTGGGGAGGGCTGTGGAAGGACTTTGGAACTTTGAGCTAGAAAAGCCATTAGAATATTAAGAGCTCGGTGGAAAGTTCTGTAAGAGCTTGGAAGACAATGTTAAGAACAGTGCAAAAGATGGAGGCCTGGCTTGTGAAATTTCAGAGGGAAGATTAAAGACTCTTACAGTGGCCATGTTTTGATTGTGAAGGCTCTGTGGTTTTGGTTAGCTGGGGCTGAAGAATCAGCTGTGAGTAACAAGATACCAGAACCACTAAAGCAAACCTTTGTGTTACTGGGACTATTGATGCTGGTTAGCTGGAGCTAAGAAATTAGCGGTGATTAAGAAGAGACCAGCATCACTGAGATGAAATCTTCTTGGAAGTGTTTTCTGATAGCCACAGTTGTATTTTGTGCTGTGGCTGGACTTGGTACTGTGTAAGAGTCACCCAGATGGTCCTGGTTTTAAAGGCATGAAGGCGTCATGGAAAGCAGCTGAGGCTCTTGGCACAATGAGAGGCCACGGAAGGCCATTGGTGAAGGTGCAGCCTCAGTTGCAATTGATGGCCCAGGACTTGAAGGGGTCATGCATAGGAGCAGAGGCTTGCCACCATCAAGAAAGCCTATGAGAGGCTATTGGTGAAGCCTAATTACAGTGAAAGATAGCAGCATTTTGGAGATGCCAGTACCATGCGATGACCACCAAGAACAGCAGCAGCAGTGGAGCACAGGCAGCTGGAGCCTAGAAGACAAGCTGTGTGCTACAAAGGGCAGAGCTGGAGAAGTGATGCAAGCCCTTGGAGGAGCCTGGAAGATCGTGAGTTGGATCACAGACATTGAACCATTGGAGTTTGAGTTTTGCTTTTGGTTGTAACTGTGCCCTGATATGCTTCCCTCTTGAAGGAAGAAAGTATTTTAGTGGAGCCCACAGTTAAAAGACTTTGAATTTTTAAAAGACTTTGGATTTTAAAGATATTGGACATTTTAAGGTGATTGAACTTTTAATATGTAAAGACTGTGGGACTTTTAAAGTAATTTAGATCTTGGGGATGAATAAGAAAGTAAGGGTTGAGGCTTAATAGTTATGTGTTTGTGTGTCAAGTTGACAAGGGGTCAATTGTATTGGCTAGTTTCGTGTGTCAACTTAACACAGGCTGGAGTTATCACAGACAAAGGAGTTTCAGTTGGGGAAGTGCCTCCATGAAATCCAACTGTGGGGCATTTTCTCAATTAGTGATCAAGCGGGGGAGGGCCCCTTGTGGGTGGTGCCATCCCTGGGCTGGTATTCTTGGGTTCTATAAGAGAGCAGACTGAACAAGCCAGGGGAAGCAAGCCAGTAAGAAACATCCCTCCATGGCCTCTGCATCAGCTCCTGCTTCCTGACCTGCTTGAGTTCCAGTCCTGACTTCCTTTAGTGGTGAACTGCAATGTGGAAGTATAAGCTCAATAAACCCTTTCCTCCCCAACTTGCCTCTTGGTCATGATGTTTGTGCAGGAATAGAAACCCTGACTAAGGCACTGATATGTCTGCTTAGAACATCACATGGTACATGTGAAGAATACATGATCACTAGCACTCAGAAGTCATTCTGATCATTAAGTAATATTAAATTGCTAGCAATGCAATATACAGATAAACTCTGAGAAGCTCAAAATCCTGGAAAAAACTCAAAAACTGACTTTCCAAATCACACTATTATATGGAAAATTATATTTGCCTTATTGAGTTGCCTACTCTGATCCTGTGCCACAGTGCTCCAAACCCAAATTCTGCTGGGAGACAGCTGGTCTCCAAGGAGTGCAGATACACCTGCAAGAACAGGTAAGACCACCACTTCCACTCAGAGGAACCTTCCCAAAGCCCTCGGGACACAGGAACCAAGGAGCAGCTTGGGACAGGATATGTCTGGTTCCTATCTGCACTGGAAGCTGATCCTGTGCCACAGTACTCCATACTCAAATTCCACCTGGAGAGAGAGCTGGTATCCCAGGAGTGCAGACATACCTGTGAACATAGGTAAGACCACCACTTCTGCTCAAATTCCTGGCCCAAGAGAGACCCACCCAGAGCCATCAGAACACAGGAACCAAGGATCAGCAGGAGACTGGATTCTTCCCTTTTCTGTCTGAACCCCGGAGCTGACCCTATGCCACAGCTCCCTATACCCAAATTCCTCCTGGAGAGAACTGGTCTCCCAGGAGCACTGACATACAAGCTTGCAGGAGGGACAGGCCACAGTCAGAGACAGCAAGACCAGCTAACACAAGAGATAACCAGATGGCGAGAGGCAAGGGCAAGAATATAAGTAACAGAAACCAAGGTTACTTAGCATCATCAGGACCCACTTTTCCCACCACAGCAAGCCCTGGATACCCCAGCAACAGGACAAAAGTAAGACTCTGATTTAAAAAAAAATCACATCTCATGATGATGACAAAGAACTTTAAGAATGGCATAAGTAACTCTCTTAAAGAAATACAGAGGAACACAGGCAAACAGCTAGAAGCCGTTAAACAGGAAACACAAAAATCCCTTAAAGATTTACAGGAAAATACAACCAAACAGGTGAAAGAATTGAACAAAACCATCCAGAACCTAAAAATGGAAATAGAAAAAGTAAATCACTAATGGAGACAATACTGTAGATAAAAACCTAGAAAAGAGATCAAAAGTCATAGATGCAAGCATCACCAACAAAATACAAAAGATAGAATCTCAGGTGCAGAAGATAATATAGAAAATGTTGACTCAACAGTCAAAGACAATGCAAAATGCAAAAGGCTCCTAACCCAAAACATCCAGAAAATCCAGGACACGATGAGAAGACCAAACCTAAGGATTATAGGTATAGAAGAGAGTGAAGGCACCCAACTTAAAGGGCCAGTAAATATCTTCAACAAAATTATAGAAGAAAACAACTGAACCTAAAGAAAGAGGTGGTGATGAACATACAAGAAGCCTACAGAACTCTAAACAGAAATTCCTCCTGTTTCATAATAATCAAAACACCAAATGCACAAAACAAAGAAAGAATATTGAATGCAGTAAGGGAAAAAGTTCAAGCAACATATAAAGGCAGACCTATTAGAATTACACCAGAATTCTCACTAGAGATTCTAAAAGTCAGAGGTTACTGGGCAGATGTCATACAGAACCTAAGAGAACACAAATGCACGCCCAGGCTACTATACCCAGCAAAACTCTCAATTACCATAGATGGAGAAACCAAGATATTCCATGGCAAAACCAAATTGAAACAATATCTTTCCACAAATCCAGCCCTACAAAGTATAATAGATGGACAACTCCAACACAAGGAGGGAAACTACACTCTAGAAAAAGCAAGAAAGTAAGCCGGGCGGTGGTGGTACACGCCTGTAATTCTAGCACTCTGGGAGGCAGAGGCAGGTGGATTTCTGAGTTCGAGGCCAGCCTGGTCTACAGAGTAAATTCCAGGACAGCCAGGGCTATACAGAGAAACCCTGTCCTGAAAAAACAAAATCCAAAAAACAAAAACAAACAAAAAAGTAAGAAAGTATTATTTCAACAAACCCTAAAGAAGATAGCCACACAAAGATAATTCTACCTTTAACAACAAAAATAACAGGAAGCAACAATCACTATTCCTTAGTATGTCTTAACATCAATGGACTCAATTCCCCTAATAAAAACACATAGACTAACAGACTGGATATGTAAACAGGAACCAGCGTTTTGTTGTATACAAGAAACACAAAGTTTCTTGTATGCAACAGAAGTTTCATACTAAGTTTCAAAGACAGACACTACATCAGAGTGAACAATTTTCCAAGCAAATGGTCCCAAGAAACAAGCAGGAGCAGCCATTCTAGTATCAAATAAAATCAACTTTCAAACAAAAGTTATCACAAAAGATAAAGAAGGACACTTCATACTCATCAAGAACAAATTTGCCAAGAAGAAAATTCAATTCTGAACAGCTGTGCTCTAAATTCAAGGGCACCCACATTCATAAGAGAAACTTTACTAAAGCTCAAAGCACACATTGCACCTCACACCATAATAGTGGGAGACTTCAACACCCCACTCTCATCAAAGGACAGATCATGGAAACAAACTAAACAGAGACCCATTGAAACTAACAAAAGTTATGGACCAAATGGATCTAACAGATATCTATAGAACATTTCATCCTAAAACAAAAGGATATGTCTTCTCAGTACCTCATGGTACCTTCTCCAAAACTAAACATATAACAGGTCACAAAACAGGCCTCAACAGATGCAAGACAATTAATATAATTCCATGCATCCTTATCATATCGCCACAGACTGAGGCTGGTCGTCAATAAACAAAAACAACAAAATGTCCACATACACATGGAAGCTGAACAATGACTACTTGGTCAAGGAAGAAATAAGAAAGAAATTAAAGGTGTTTTAGAAGCTAATGAAAATGAAAGCACAATATACCCAAACTTATGAGACACAATGAAAGCAGTGCTAAGTGGGAAACTGATAGTTCTGAGTGCCTCCAAAAAGAAACTGGAGAGAGATACACTAACAGATTAACAGCACACCTGAAAGCTCTAGAACAAAAAGAAGCTAATATACCCAAGACAAGTAGACTGCAGGGGAGGAGCAGGGGGAATAATCAAACTCAGGGCCGAAATCAACCAAGTAGAAACAAACAGAACTATACAAAGAATCAACAAAACCAGGAGCTAGTTCTTTGAGAAATCAACAAGAAAGATAAAACATTAGACAGACTGACCAGAGGGCACAGAGACAGTACCCAAATTAACAAAATCAGAAATGAAAATGGAAATAGAACAACAGAAACTAAAGAAATTTTAAAAAATCATCAGATTCTACTATAAAAGCCTATATTCAACAAACCTGGAAAAATCTGGATAAATGGACAATTTACTGGACAGATACCAAATACCAAATACTAAACAGAATCAGATAAACCATCCAAACAGTCTTATTACCCCTAAAAGAAATAGAAACAGTCAGTAAAAGTCTCCCTACCAAAAAAAAAAGCCAATGACCAGATGGGTTTAGTAAAGAATTCTATCAGACCTTCAAAGAAAACCTAATACCAATACTCTTCAAACTATTCCACAACATAGAAACAGATGGAACACTACCCAATTCATTCTATGAAGCCACAGTTACACTGCATATTCTCCCTTCAAGATAGTATAGTTTCTGTCTAATCAGGAACTTGTCACAATTTCCTTTCATAGAGGACTTCCTAAGAGTTTTATTTCTACTTCTATCATGTTTAATGTTCCAAATAGATTTTAAAAACTGGATGAGTGCATATTACTTTTAGCTTCAGAAGATATCATGTATATTTAAGAGGCATTTAACTTATAAATTATTTTGATGACTTAAAAATGTCAATACTGAGTTGTATATTTTAAAATAAAATTCATAAATTTGATAAATAAGTTTAATAAAAGGAAGAAAAAAGTCCAAGTATCAAATGATAAGACCTATATGTCAATATATAGACAGATTTTTGTTATAGCAAGTAATGTGAGGCAGAGTTACTGTGAGGGAAAGAGCCTACTGTTTTTAGAAGATGCCTCTCATTAGGTTTACCATACTAGCACTTTTAAGTAAAGAGATAGGCTCAGGTAGCTCTTGAGTGCCTGAATGTGGGTTTTTTTCAATCTATAATACATTCATAGGCCAAGTTGTAAAGCTTACATCCTTTTTGTAAAGCTGTGAAAACACAGCTCAAGTGGAATTGGGATATGGGACCATATCTCGAAACCATCTATATTTGTTGGGACACCAATGGAAGAGCTAGGGGAAGGACTGAAGGAGCAGAAGGGGATGGCAAACACACAGGAAGAACCACCCAGAGTCCCAGGGACTAAACCACCAACCAAAGCGTACACATGGAGGGACCCATGGCTCCAGATACAAATGTAGCAGAGGATGGCCTTTTCTGACTTCTATAGGAGGGGGTTGGTCCTTGGTCCTGTGGAGTCTTGATGCCCCAGTGTAGGGGGCATGCTAGAGCATTGAGGCAGGAGTGGGTCAGTGGGTGGAGGAGCACCCTCATAGAGGCAAAGGGGGGCATGAGATGTGGGGGTTGTGGAGGGGTAACCAGCAAGGGGAACATCATTTGAAATGTAAACAAATAAAATGATTAATTAAAAAAAAAGGAAAGAAAGAAAAATTATTTCCTGATCTTATAAATCTTTTGCTAAGAAAAGTTTTATTAGGCAGGTAGTGGTGGCATACACCTTAAATGCCAGCACTTGGAAAGCAGAGACAGGTAAATATCTGTGATGCCCACAAAGCAAATTCCAGGACAGCCATGGCTACACAAAGAACACCTGTCTTAATTTTTTCACTAGGTCAAAATTAATTATTATCTATGAAGAAATTTTGATAGAAACAGATATGCATTTTTTGTTTCTCTTAAGATTGCATCCCCACACCCTCAGTCTGAAGAACACATGCAGAGATTCCCCTTAGCTTAGCTCAAGCTACAGACAGCCTTAGCTCTCAGCTCTGAACTGCAGACATGGTATGCCAGAGCAGACCTCACAAACAAAGTGCAGTCAGTCTCTATGACAGCTTGTCAGCACTATAGACTTGTTCCCTAAGTTCCCACTAAGCACTTCCTTAGTTCCTCCTCTTTCCATTTTCAAGACAATTTCCCTGTGTACCATGTGCCTCCTGCCTTGGCCTCTTGATTACTATATGCTTTCTGTGCAACTGGCACCATGTTATGTCAGTCTCCTGGTTATGCTAGTTAGTTCCTGTCTGTCCAGGTTAGCTATTTATGCATACAGTTCATATGGAAAATTGTTAACCAATAAACCTGACAAAAGATCACAAGGGAGGATGGCCTTGCCTACACCTGTAACTTGGCTATAAACAGAAAAGTGACTCTGGATAGTTGGCCATGAATGTGCAAGCAACTCAGAATCTCTGGTTGTTTCCGTGAAGAACCGGGTGGCAACAATCGGTATGGTTGTAAGATTGTGTCCACTGAGACACAACCTGGATTCTCATCTCCCCAGTCTAGATTATGCTGCTGGGTGTTTCATTCTGCATGCCTTGGGATGTTCAATTCTTGTTGAGGGGCTTATAATACAGTTCTTAGTCTTCATGTCTCTGAAATTCTGTCATCCCTCCTTTGAGCAGGAGAACTGCACTTTCTGTGCTGAATATAGTGGAATTGGACCAAGGGAACAATAATCGTGTCTCTAGCGCCTCATAGGTTCTGCACCTGTTACTTGTCATTGCTTTGCGTTCACTGTTCTCCTGCTGCCTCAACCTGTGACTCAGCACTTGCAGGAAAAGAAGAGAGAAAGATAGAATTTGATAGGAGATCAGAATAACTTAAGGCGTCTTCTTTCCTGCTTCTGAAAGCACACCGTGGTCCTGTTGAGTTCCAATAGGCTGCACTGTAGTTGACTGCAATGGCTACCACAGAGCACCACAAATGAGGAATCCTAAAACTGCAAAGAGGTTCACCTGGATTTCAGCAGTCCACCTCATGGAGATCTTCTGCCATGTCACTTTTTTATAGAATGTGCTTAGGAGGTTCCTAACTCAAATTGTTCAACCCACAAACTATTGATGGGAAAACCCAGATAGTATATAGAAACTAGTTAAGAGAGAGAGAGAGAGAGAGAGAGAGAGAGAGAGGAAGAAGAAGAAGAACAACAACAACAACAACAAGAAAACAAGAAGAAGAACAAGAACAAGAACAAGAACAACAAGAAGAAGAACAAGAAGAACAAGAACAAGAACAAGAAGAAGAACAAGAAGAAGAAGAAGAACAAGAACAAGAAGAACAAGAACAAGAACAAGAACAAGAAGAAGAAGAAGAAGAAGAAGAAGAAGAAGAAGAAGAAGAAGAAGAAGAAGAAGAAGAAGAAGAAGAAGAAGAAGACAGAGACAGAGAGACAGAGACAGATGGAAGGAAGGATGGAAGGAAGGAAGGAAGGAAGGAAGGAAGGAAGGAAGGAAGGAAGGAAGGAAGGAAGGAAGAAGGGGAAAGGAAAGGAAGGGAAGGAAAGGGGGAAGAAGTTAACCCTCAGCCTACTTCACGGCAGTTTTACTTCTGTTCTGAACAGCAGAGTATAAGCCAGCTTCTCAGTAAAGTGACTGAGCAAAAGACACCAGTCACGTCAAAGGCTGAGTCACGCCTGTCATCCCTGCTGCTTTAGACAGCAAATGACGGCTGATGTCTATGCATATTTGAGCAATTTGGTTTCATTATTAGTCATTTAGTAAAAATTATTATAAAAATAAAATTCTTCCCTGAGAGATAATCGATTCTGGTACTTATGAGGAAATTACTTTCTAAAGGGAAATAGAGGCACATCTGCTTTGCAATACAACATACGTCACATGGTTAGCCATGCTAAAGCCACCCCTTCACTTACAGGCATGTGCTCTTAAAAGCCAAAGTCCAGTCTTAGATAACACAGTGACTATAAAGAGAGCAGCCAGTCACAGCCAACTCACAGCCAACAGGAATAGGCAGAAGGATGGGAAGAGAAAGCCAGTGAGGCTGTGTGGGGTGGGGAGGGTGGCTCTACGGCGGTGAGTGAGTCATCACTCTTCCAATAGCTCTTTAAAGGCCACCACACCCCAGAAGCAAGCACAGTGTAGGTGTGAGTGTGGGCAGGTGGCGGACGAAGTGCTCAGGGTACATGACACTTTTACACCGCACGGTTTGGCGAGGAAGGCTGGTGGTCACCGCGTCTGGTGTGGAAGCGTACTTGATAGAGCTACAGAGTGCTCTGGTCCTGTAGAGTCCACAGACAGACACAGTGCTTCCTTCCACTTAAACAAGCTGGAATGTTCTCACAGAAATGCTGAGACCTGCAAAGGGTCTTAAATGATTCATAGGATAGATGCAGATGAGACATTCCAGAAAAGCTGTGATCGTTACTACCAGTCAAGCCCAATTAAAAGAATCAATTATGAGAATTGACACATGCGGGATTCCGAGGAAGAGCAAACGGGCTACATTCTGAGGACACAGTTCGCACGGAGTGGAACGGTGTTGCAGTGGAAAAGCAGACACCAGAAGGTAACGGAAGAAAAGCTGTGCTCATCTGGCCCTTTTCCAGGCGGCCTTCCCCAAGCCCCCAAACTACATTCTGAGAAAGAAACTTGGGGCTTCTGTTTCTGTTTTCTTATATTTAGGACCCTGGATGAATACCTAGCTTGCTTGCATTAGACCACATTAGATAAGAATTAAGATAAAGGGAAATTAAGTACTCTGAGAGCCACAGCATGGGACCAGGTAGCCCCTGATCTCTGAGGACAGGAACTGTTCCCTGACCACACCATAGCGAATTCATTAGTGATATGAATGAGCCAGTGGACACAGTATCAGGCTCATAACTCTGAGAAGTATCTGTGGTCAGTTAGAAACAGAATATCAAAAACATTTTCTTTGAAATTACACAAAAGGCTAGACACGTTTAAAAATTGTCATCAAAGAAAAGCTCCTGAACAGTAGACTAATAAATTAAAAATAATACTAAGTCTTAAAGTCGTATTTCATTGCTTAGCTCTCAGTAATCCTCAAAGTAAAAAAAAATAGAGACAAAATTAATCTCCCGAAGGAAACCATTTTAAAAGCTTATCTATTTCTGTTAAACTTATCATTGTAGTTATGGTTCTGAGTTTCTTGACGTTAAAAAAAAAATGCTATCCTATCACACAGATCTCTTATCTGTTTCTTAACAATATAAAAGACTGAGCCTGTAAACTTAGTGCACCTTAGATGAGCGCTGGCTCCTGCATGGGCTCTGAATTGTATATAACACCTGTTTCAATCCTTGTGTTTTTATTTCAAGGACTACTTATAGACTGAAACTGATATCAAAGAAGTACAAATACACCGCACGACCACTTACATCTTGTAAGCTGAAACATTGTAACTGATCTAAATGCATCAGCTGCTGCTGGGCACTGGATGGTCATTTGTTCTCTGTAAAGCCTCTATCTACTGTAAAAAAAAAAAAAAATGCAGCTCTCTGGTGAGAATGAGAGCTATCTGTACTTGTGGATATGAGGGTAAGTATTTCAAATACAAGAGCTTTTTGAAAGGCTAGAAAGATGGCTCAGCAGTTTAGAACACCTGCTCTTACAGAAGTCCTAAGTTCGGTTCCCAGCACACACACAGTAGTTTACAACTATCTATAACTCCAGTTCCAGGGTGTCTGATGCCCTCTTTTGACATCAATGGGCACCAGGCATGTACCTGGTCTACACACATGCATACAGGCAAAACACTCATCACATGAGCTAAAATAAATCTAATTTCAAGTTTTAAATGCTTTTTATGAGCACATTTAAATAAAAACAATCAAATTTTAATAACAGTTTTAATAATGAAAAAATAATACTATACTCTAAAAGGCTACATGAAAGTTTTTTTTTTCAATTACATGTCCAACACTTATACAAAGTATGAGTCTTCTTGAAGCATTCAGATGGCCTGAAGCAGAGACCTCCATTCAGTCAGGGGCTAAAATGGATCATGACTACACAGAGAATTATTAAGATCTATTATTCTTTTGGATTAAGTTGCCATGTATCAGATGGTCCCAGTTAACCCACGATATATACCAGGCAGCTATCACATCAGCATGTAGCCTTCTGATAGCTGCTGCGACTCAGATAAGTGTCTCCCAAAGGCTCTCCAGCCAGTACTGTGAGAGATGGGGAAGCCCTGAAGTGAGGCCTCCTGGTCGGCAGATGGTTCGGTTACCAGGCACATCCTCTCAAATGAATACTGGGACCTCAGTTTCTTCTTCTCTCTTTGCTTTTGCGTCACTGTGCAATGAATAGACCTCTACGAAATTATTTTCAGAGGAGGGAGCCACTCAGTTGTGTTTTTAATAAAGAGAATAAGAAGCATTTTTATTTTCCTGTCTAGAACCAACTTGGTGTCCTTCAATAAGATATATCATAGATAATTATGGCCAAGACAAAAAGGAAGAATAGCATATAGTTTTGAGAAGTCAAAATGAAATTTCTTCATTAATTCTTCCTTCATTATTACTTACTGGGAAGTTATCACAAGAAATAAAGCACTTCAAGGAGTTAACACCCTTTCTGAAGCAAGGCCCAGCTTCAGAGACTTCTCTGTTTGCTGTCATGAGTCATTTCTCACACCAGCCATGAAAAAAACATTTTTTTCTCATATCCACAAGTACATAAGCACCTGGCCCACCCACTTTCTCCTGAGGGAAGAAAAGGTGATAAGAAAAGAAAGGAAGAAACCTCCTCCTTTCATAGTTAGGGGCATTTTTTTATGTGATTTAATCCATACCCGGAAAGTGTGAATTAAACAGGATATGAGATATACACAACAGGTTTTAATTTGTGTTCCCCCTGGACCTTTTTATTTCTTCTACCAGCAGATCACTGAGCATTCCCTTGATGTGATTTCTTTTGGCCATGGTGTAACCTTTGCTTGCTTGTTTGCACTTGTCTTAGGGACTAGATGGAGGAAATTGGACACAATAATTAATTCAGGTTTAATACCCAGGGGTGCGTCAAGAAACCCGAACTTGACTCTCAAGTTGCAAAAGACACAGTTCACAGAAAGCGTGATATGCTTTCTCCCTTGGTAGTTTGGAGACAGGATTATAAAGCCACATGGAAATTACTCCTGCTGTCTTACATTCTCTTTAAACACCCTCCGCCTCAAGCAGCAGCGACACTGTGGGTAAAACCCAGGTACTTCCTGTATTGGTGGTACTACCAGCTCAAATGCGTTGTAGACATTTGAAATGGTTCCTGTAGGAACGAAAAGGTCCTCCTTCCACTCATTACATTACTCACGTAGTGTGGTGTTCCAGTGGGACTCCTAACAGCCGGAGTGGGGGGCTGTCTCTGACTCCCGTTGGGGGCTGTCTGACTCCCATTGTCCTTTCCTTCCCCAAATCCCGGGATGCCTCATCCAGCTGTGATATAGTCTTAGTGTACCTTGCTGTTTGGTTGATATCCCCTGTAGCCCTGCTCTGTTCTGAAAGAAATGGAGGAGGAATGGATCTGGGGGAGAGGGAGGTTATAGCAGGAATGAAGGGGCCGCCTCTATGTAAATGCCCAGGGCTGCTTAGCTCCAAAAGCATCTCCTGCAGGAAGACCTAATAATTAGCCCAGAAGCTCAGACTACCCAAGACACAATTCACATATCAAATGATGCCCAAGAAAAAGGATGGAGAGCGCCCTGGCCCTGGAAAGACTGGATACAGCAGTGTAGGGGAATACCAGGAACAGAGGGAGGAGAGAGGGCTTATGGGACTTTCAGGGAGGGGGGAACCAGGAAAGGGGAAATCATTTGAAATGTAAATAAAGAATATATCTTTAAAAAGAAAGAACTAATAATTGAGAACTGCTTGAGAGCCAAGGATTGCTGGAGCCAATACCAGCCAATCAAGAACTGCTTTTTTGAAGAGATGCTTTCTTGGGACCAATGGGGCATCGGTGGAGGGTATTAAAGGAGCGTGCAGCAGTATTAAGAGTTTGTGGGATATTTCTCACCTGTTCCTCACCACCTCACCTCCAACCCCCAAGGGCAGGTATGGTGGACAGCGAGTAGTCCAGGGCGCAGGCAACAGGGACGGACTGGGAAAAAAAGAGGGAAAGGAAACTGTGGTCTGGGTGTAATATATGGGAGAAGAATCAATCAATCAAAACAAAACAAAGTTTTGTTTAATTTCCTTTCCGATTAGTAATTCTGTAACGGAATGAACGCCGTGAACTTAGTCGTATGAAAGGCTGGGAAGACAGAGGCAGGCATGCGCTGAAGATAAAACTAGGCTGGTTTCACGACCAGTGAGCGTTGGGCGAGTTGGTGGAGCCTCAGTGTTTCACAGCTACAGCCACATGGGAAAGCTCTTGTAGGTTGGCGCTTCGCTTCCATCTGTGGCGCTGTCATCAGCTCTCAGCAGGGTCCCAGCTTCTTCTACAATCATCCAGCTGTGCTTCTGCAGCGTGCAGTCATTCCCAGGTGGATGATCACTTCATGAACTCTAGGGGACATTTATTAAATCTTTGGACAGAAGACACTTCCAGTCAACTACAAGCATCATCTCTTCTCTTGACTTTTTTTTAAAATCATAATGTCAATATTTTTTTTTAAATTTGGGAAAATAGGAAAAACATTCTTTAGAGAGTCTCTCATTCCGTGGCACTTAATCTGTTAACATCCTGATAATCATCTGGCTTGTCTGTTTACATTGGTTCTCCTGTGACAGTGACCTGTAATTACACAAGACATGCAGTGTTGTCCTGTGCTTGCTGAGACTTCTACCCTCCCTTTTGTTCACATGTGACCCCATTTTAACGTCTGCATACTACTACATAAAGTGCTATTGCTAGAACTTGCTTGGCCACAGTAGATTTTGCTTCCACCCTGACTCCAACACAGATCCTGCTTTTATTATTATAAACACTTGTGCAATGATCACCTTTGCATTAGAAGACTAGTTAATCCCAAAACAGATTCATATTTATGGGTCAGCTTGCAAATTTACCTCACAGAGACATTTACATAGGACTAGTCCACGATGCCTTCACCACCATTGCCTATTATGATACTGCTAATGGCATTTGCAGCGTAGCAGACACCTTTGACTGCGGAGACTTATGATTTTCACCTAATTTCCTTGAAGACTGGCTCAGTGTTTATATCTCTCCTCTTGTTATTTCTTGTCTCTTATAAACACATCATCCTTTTCCCACACCTCTAGTTGTTTTTCATCTTGTTATTTGGAAACTCACTACCTCTCGCTTTGTCTCATATTTGCTTTATGTTTTACTGTTACACACAGAGAATTGTGTGTTTTTACTGTATCTACATCCGTATGTTTGCTCCTTATTGAACTGTTCTTCTAACCTTAAGAACTTTCCCATAAATAAAAAATGCAATCTTCTTTCTTCTAATTTGAAAGTTATCTAAAATTATTACCCATAAATGGTGTATGGATCCAGACAGTTATCCTAGTTGCAGGAAAATAATCTTAGGTTTGCTGAATAAATAACTGCGACATTACATAATACAGATATAATTGTGTATTACATAGACAATTGTAGGACAACACACCATCTTATATTATCTATTTATAAAATTATCTATTTATAAAGACTTAATAGTTAAAATGATTATAGCTTTGTATAACTTCAGTATAAAGGCACAATCCATATGTCTCCATAATTTACATTTATTAGACTGGCTCTTGGATTTTACCACACAGCATACTTTTCTCAGTATAATTATCTTGTCATTTTCCCTATAGAACAGTGTTAGAATTTTCCTTTAAAACTCAATACCACACTTAAAACTCATCTAAGATGAGGCATTAGTTATAATGAATAATGAATAAGTCTCGAATCAGACAACATAAGCAGAAGGTCATACTTGTCACATGCAGACCATTCTGAAATAAACAATGACAACAAAATCAGTTGTATCTGGCTTGCTACATGCAAATGAACAGTTTACTAATTACCATACTACATGTTTGGTCATCAAAGCATGAGGTTTAAACATTTTATATGCTGTCTGTCTATCTACCTATGTATAGGATATTTCTGACTTGTAGTCATTTTATTGTATTTGGTTCCAGGTTAAGAAATCTGGCTAAGTGCTTCAGTTTGACATGCCCATTGGATTTTTCCTACATTTTTTTAAACAATGAAGAGAGCTGTAATCCCAGCACCCATGGCACTGCTCCTCCCCCAAATAAGGCAAAACAAAAGCAAAGCAAATAAAATAAGTAAATGGGAATGGGAAAATAATGGGAAATAAGACCCAAGGCACTATTTAAGGCCAGTAAGTCTGATAATCATAAACAAATTACTGAAGTAAAGAAGAACTTATCATCATCATCAGTTTATGGGACCATGACAACCCTGGTATTAATATTTATTGTTTTGAAATGTTGTTTTTATTCTTAACTTTTCTTAGCTGAACTATTGAAAAACAAGTCATAAGTCCATAAAACCACCAAACACTTGAACACATAATTCCTTGTTTATACAAGAATATTTCTTACATAATCACAATCCAACCACACATGTCCTGCTGTCATTAATCATGAACTCTGCCCATATTTGTCCAGTATTCCCAAAATATTCTTTATACTAAAAAGATCCACTGTGGAGGCCTGTGCTGCATTTTGCTATCGCATGTCCTTGGTTTGGTCCTTGCTGTTCTCCTCCACCATCTTTATAACCCTAACTTAATTAAAGAACGTCCTTCAATTTGGATTTGCTTATTTTCTAAATTTTATTACATTTATTTATTGTGGGGTGTGTGTGTGTATGGGTGTCTTCCACCATAGCTTCCATTTCGAGGTCAAAGGACAACTTACAGCAGTCTGTCCTTTGAAACCCAGATAATGAATTAGAGTTATCAGGCTTAGCAGCAAATGACTCTACCTAATGAGCTATCTTCAGGCCTTGTATTCATCTATTTTCTCATAATTGAATTGAGGATTTAAATTTATAATAGAAATGCCATGAAAGTATTAAGCTGCAAATGCCATTAGCAGTATCATAATTGGCAATAGCGATGAAGGCGTCGTGGACTAGCCCTATGTAAATGTCTCTGTGAGGTAAAGATGCACACTGACCCATAAATATGAATAAGTTTTGGGATTAACTAGTCCTCTAATGCAAAGGTGATCATTATATGAGTGTTTATAATAATAAAAGCAGTATCTATGTTGGAGTCAGGATGGAAGCAGAGACTAGATACTGTGGCCAGCCGAGCTCTAGCAATAGCACTTTATGTAGCAGTATTTTCACACAGACAAATAATCAGTTATTTTATTGGTTTTATTCTCAGAATTATAAAGTATAAAAATATAACTTCATTCTCTACAACTAGACATGACAACCAATATTTCCTAATTTTGCTTTTGGTTGGCAGCAAATAAAAATATGGCCTCTGTAACAGTAACTATTGTTTAACAAACCATTTCAAAACACAGCAGCAAGAGCCATTTTCGAGAACAGGATTCTCTAGGTTGGCAGTATAGTCTGAGGCCACCTGGGCGGGGCCCACTGGGCTGGACGGGGCTCACTGGGCTGGGCTGGGCTGATGTCAGCTGGGCTGCTCAAGTCTGTGGTCGGCTGTGGGGCCAGCAGGGATGAGTCATGTCTTCACAAACACAACAGACTCTTGAGGCCAAGGCTCAAAATGAAGACATCATCTCTTCTACTATATTCTATTGGCTGGAAGTCAAAAGGTCAGACAGGTTCAGACTTTGTATAACTAACAGTTTCCATAAGTATAAGAGCAAGTGCTTGTGATTAAATAATTAATTCAAAGAAAACACTGTTGTATTTCCTTGTTGCTTAGCAAGAAACTAGCTCAGTCTTAGTAGTTCAAAAGCACTGATTTCTTTAGTGATTATATTTATATCATGAATTGTGATGCAAAAATTAGACCCATACTTTATAGTTTTATAAATATTCCATGTAATAAATGAGATTATTGAATAGCCAATGGGAAAACAACTTAGACTTGTATGCCATTATAATGTTAATTTCAGACAGCATATAAAATTAACCAGTTAAAATCTAAAATATGGAATTAATTTATCTCATTTATCCATGGGGAAAGTTTCCTAACTTTCCCCAAATATTTTTCCAGTATAAAATTACTCTTGGAAAAAATTCAACAGTCTTACTTTCTGATATGTTTTAAAAATTCTTTATATAATCATGGGAGACAGAATGGGAGGGACCAGGGAGGGGGGAGAGGGAAGGGGGAAGGGACAAGGTGGATAGGGTCAGTTGTGGGGGCCAGGAACAGGAGAGAGGCCCAGGCAGTCAGGAGAATGGATGGAAATATGCAGCTGCCAGGAGTGGAGGGTGGGGGAACTTTTAAAAAGTCCCAGAGAGCTGGGATGTGGAGGCTCCCAGGACTCAATGTGAGTGACCTAAGCCAAAATGCCCAACAGTAAGGATATGGAACCTGAAGAGACCACCTCCAGTAATCAGACAGGACCCCTGGTGGATGAATGGGGACATCAACCTACCTACAAAACTCTCAACCGAAAATTGCTCCTGTCTAAATTCAAGAGCAAAAATGCTTCTGTCTAAATTCAAGAGCAAAACTGGAGCAGGGACTGAAGGAATGACCAACCAGCAACTGTCCCAAGTTAGGATCCATCCCATGGGTGGGCACCAAACCCTGACACTATTACTAATGTCATGTTGTACTTGCAGACAGGAGTCTAGCTAGCATGGCTGTCCTCTGAGAGGCTCTGCCTACTAGCAGTTGGCTGAGACAGATGCAGATACTCATAGTCAAGCATTGGACTGAGGTCAGGGACCCCTATGAAGAGTTAGGGGAAGGATTCACGGAGCTAAAGGGAATGGCAACACTGTAGTAAGACCAAAGGTATTAACTAACTCAGACCTGTCAGAGCTCCCAGAGACTGAGCCACCAGCCAAAGAGTATACATGGACTGGTCTGTGGCCCCAGGCACATATGAAACAGAGGACTGTCTTGTCTGGCCTCAGTGCAAGAGGATATGCCTAATTATGTAGAGACTTGATACCCAAGGGATGGGGTTACAGCAGGGTGCATCAAGTCTCAGAGTAAAAGGGGAAAGGAGATGAGGTGCAGAACTCTAGGAGGGGGGACAAGGAGGGAGGGCAACATTTGGGATGTTAAATAAATAAAATAATTAATTAATAAAAATGTATTTATTAAATCTTTAAGAATGTCATTAAATATAGTTTGAACATATTCACCCATCTCAACACCTGTTCTTACCATGTTCCCAACTTCCCATACTTTACTACAGCTCTAAGGTTTCCTATTCCTCATCTTCTTCTTTTCTTGTCCCATCAAGTCCATGTTGTGCTGTCCAGATAGTATTGAGACTGGGCCCTGCCTTGCCTATGGCTGACCTACCAGAGGTCACATCATTTAAAGAAAACAAGAACAACAAACTCATTCTCCTCTCTTCCAACAAATATCAAGCACTTGGCTAGTGATGGGATTACATAAAAGCAGTAACTGTGTTGGAGTCAGAGTGGAAACAAAAACTAAATACTGTGGCCAAGCAAGTTCTAGCAATAGCACTTTATGTAGCAGCATTTTCACAGAGAAAAATAATCAGTTATTTTATTGGTTTTATTCTCAGAATTATAAAGTACAAAAATATAACCTCATTCTCTACAACTGGACAAAACAACCAATATTTCCTAATTTTGCCCCACCCACCCACCCTCATTTCCCCCACTGCTCCTGCCCCCACCCCATGCAAGGGGGCTTTTGTCTGGCTGGAACTTGCACAGCCCTTGTGCATGTTATCACAATCACTATGAGTGTACAAGTGTATCTGCCCTGTTGTGTCTTGAAGGTTAAACACCACCTCTGACTGTGGTAATCTCTTCTGCAAAGGTTCCTCAGCTCTGGGGTGAGGGCTATGATTCAAATGAGGGCCTGAGTGAGGGGCGAGTACCCCACAGCCACGTTCTCTGTACACTGACCTTGAGGGGCGCAATGTGAACTGTCATCTAGTGTTAGGAGAAGCTTCTCTAATGGGGTCTGGGAGATTATCTGACTTACGGGTATAGTTAGCAAGAAGCCATTTCCAATGTGTTTGTGATTTTTTTTTTATTTTTGAGATTACAATATAATTACACAATTTCTCCCTTCCTTGTCCTTCCTCCAAATCCTCCCATATGTCCTTCCTTGCTCTTTCAAATTCCTGCAAATTCATGGCCCATTTTTCATTGATTGTTGTTATTTGCATACATATAAATTACATACATATTTCTAAATGTAACCTGCCTCGTCTATATAATGTTATTTATGCATGTTTTCAAGACTAACCTTTAATATGAGTCTGCTTTTTGAATATTAGCAGGTGGAAGGATTTGGAATATTTGCCCAGACAATTTAAGACCCAAGTCTATTGTCTTTCACTAAGGAATTTGTAATCCTGTGTCACTTTCTGTTTCTGATGGTCTTTTTATCTGTAAATACTATGGGCTTTGGTACTTGTGGTATTCAAGGTTCATGACTACATTTACACTATAATAAATTTATCCTGAATGGCCATGATATGAGCGGAACCATTGTCTGCACCAGTAAAATCATGCCTTCCCCGAGGCTTCTCTTCCTAGCTGACTTAATAGCAGCTGTGTATAGCTACCTGAATTTTTTCCAAAAAGTTCTCAAGGCCTTTCATCTCATAACGTTCAACCTTTCTTTTATCAATATGGACAGTGTGGGATTTTATTTGTCAGTTTTCATTCAGATAATAATCTCTCTTTAATTAAGTATGGCTTAGAATTAAAGAGTTTGTTACTGATCTAACTGAAATTCATTTTTCATTTATAAACCAATTCATTATGTTCAGGGGTTATTGTATAAAGGCACAGTAGGGCTTCTGGTGATCCAAAGTCAAAAAACAATACAGTCGGGTAGTTCCCAAAGAACATAGTTCCATAAATTTTCAAGAACCCTGGAATTTAATAAAAGGTTACTTAACGACTGTCTGTTATTTCATATCTTAGTCCAGAAATGCATAGCAAATATCAACTGTGTCAAGGTCCACTAAGGCCTTAGCCATGGTTGCCCAATCAGACACATTGCATAATCAGTACCATTAGCACAGTTACCACATAACTAGCTCCCTCCACATGATGACAAGAGATGATAAAGGTCAGGTGCTGGGGACTGCTCTCCAACAGGAAGGCAAGACAGAACTGATACAGTCAGAATCTAGAGACTTACTGATAAAAATAAATGAGGATCTGGAAATTATGTCCCACTGTTGGCATACAAATACCCCTGTAAGGCTGAGGCATCTGGACTATGTTATTAGACCTGACCCTGCTACCTCAGGAACATACTTCTCCATTCACTACCACTTATTCAAGAAATATTTGTTAAGTCTCTACCAATCATGCTCTCCAGGAAGAGTTCACCAGTCCCTTCTTCCCAGTGGTCACTGGCTTTGCTTTCTAAAGAGATTTATTTAAGATGCTTGGGTGGGATTGGTGGTGTATGTCTGTAATCCCAGTACTTGAGAAATGGAACTCCTCTACCTTGTCTTCAATTATATAAGCAAAAATAAAAATCTGAAAAAATAAAAGTACATAAGGGAAACATGCAAAAATGGTGGGATAGCATAAAAAGAACAAACTTTGGAATTATAAGCATAGAAAACAGAGAAAACAATCCCAGGTCTCAGACCAGATTTTCAACAAGATAAAAGAAGAAAACTTCCCTCACATTAAGGTAAGATGCATCCATACAGATTCAAGAAGCATACACATGAAGAAAAATAAGTAATCATAAAAGATACTCCCTATAGCATATTATAGTTAAAACACTAAATATTCAGAACAAAGGAATAATACAAAAAACTGCAATAGTAAAAAATTCATATAAAGGAAAATCCATCAGAATAATAACTAATTGCTCAATGGAAAGTTTAAAAGCCAGAAAAGCCTACACCAGTGTAATCCAAGTTCTAAAATATCACAGTTGCCAAGTTAGACTACTGAACCCAGCAAAACAATCTGCCATGGCCGACTGAGTAAGAATTTTTTTCCATGATATAAACAGCCAAAAGAATTTATGTCCAGAAAACCAGCTCTCCAGAGAAAACTGGAAGCCAAGAGCGTGGAGGAAGAAAACAAGTGAAGCCGTAGTCACTGAAATACAACGAATGTACAATAAATGAAGACAACCAACACACACTTTTCAATAATATTTTTATAAATAATAATTTTACTAATGGCCCCAGCTCTCTACTCAAAAGACATAGGTGGCCGAATAGATAAGAAACAAAATTCGTCTGTCAGTAAGAGATTAAAATTAGCTTTGAAGACAGGTACCACTTTAAATTGAAAGAATGTAAAATTTCAAGCAAATGGGACCAGAGAGTAGGCAGGTGTCACTATCCTAACAGCCAACAAAATAAACTTCAAACTGAAACAAATAAAAGATAACGGACCTTTTATTCTAATCAAGGGAAGAATTAACCAAGAGATATTGCCATCCTGAACATATACCACAAATTCTGGCAAGATCGATTTCATAGGAACTGTTCTACTAGAATATAAAACAGATGATCTCAACATAGTAATAGCACTTGATTTTTAATACCATACCTTCTCCATTAGACAAGTTAACTAGACCCCAAAAATCAGAATTAAATGACATCATACATCAAGTGGACTATATAATCTATATACACATGTTTTTTGCTCCAGAATACATTATCTCATACTTAAGAAAAAGCAAAAACAAACCAGCTTTGCTCCTGTGGGACCATCCATTCATGTAATCTTATTTAATTTTAAGCTCATCTCTAAAAGTTCTGTGTACAAATACAGCCACTTTTAAAGGTATTACAGCTAGAGTTTTAATACACGAATTTGTAGAAAAAGATAAATCATCCACATAACACCACATAATTTAACTTTTAATATGAAAGGAGGAAAGGCTATTGAATAAGGAAGTCAGATAAAACCAAAATCCAAACCAGCAGCTGGCAATCATCTTGTTAAAGGTTACTTGGGATTCTAGAGCAAAGGCTCTGTTCTCTGTTTCAGAGTTTGTGTTCCTTGGAGTGGAGATTACAGAGTATTTATAATTCATGATAATGCCATTATCTAAAATATTTCTCTGGAATAAAAAAAAATGACACAAAAAGGAAGAACTGCTGGGTGGCTGTTATGATTTCAAAATGAAATGCCCCATGGGCTCCAGTTTCGAACATCTGGTCCCCAGGTGGTAGCATTATCTTGGGAAGTTGCAGAGAATTAGGAGGTGTGGCTTCCTGGAGGAGAAAGATCTGAGGCCATGATCTGGGGTCATCCTGGGTTCATAGTCTATTTCTTGCCCAGCACTAGAGGAAGAAGCTTCTCCACCACACATTCCCGGTTATCTAGATGGTCCCCAGTCAAGTGACCACAGCCTGAACATAACTGTTACAAAAAAACCCAACTTCCTCCTTTCAGTTTCTATCTTAAACCTTTGCAACTGGTTTGCTGAAGGAATTTAGAAGAATTAAATAATGCTGACTAGGAAAGCTATGGCTTTAATGTTCTCATTTGAGATTTACTAGAAAGTAAGTCCATCTCTGCCATACAATAAACACAGACAAGTTCTATTTCCTTTTATTTTACTTTTTAAAAAGCAGTTATCTTTGATAATTGAAATGATTTTGATATGATTTTTCTCCTTGTAATACTTCAATAATGCAGATAACAACAACTAACGTACAGTACTAAATATTCTGCCATCCACCCAGTTTCTGAATATGCAAGGGCTTTGAATATTATTTAGTTAGGATTTATAGAGCTGTAAATAGATAATATGATCATGGCAACTCAAATAAGGGAAAATATTTAGTTGGGGCTGGATTATACTTTAGAAGTTTAGTCCATTGTCACCATGGCAGGAAGTATGGCATTGTGTAAGCAAATGTAGTGTTAGAAAGTGGCTGAGAGTTTTACATCTGGATCTCTAGGCAGCAGAAAGAGGCAAAGGGCTGATATCCAAAATATAAAAAGAAGTCAAGAAATTAGACAGTAAAAAACAAACAATCCAATCAAAAAGTTGGGTACAGAGCTAAACAGAGAATATTCAACAGAGTAATTTCTAATGGTCAAGAAGCACTTTAAGAAATGTTCTCTAGATATCTGCTAAATCCATTTGGTTCATAACTTCTGTTAGTTTCAATGGGTCTCTGTTTAGTTTGTGTTTCCCATGATCTGTCCATTGATGAGAGTTGGATGTTAAAGTCTCTCAATATTGTTGTATGAGGTGCAATATGTACTTTGAGCTTTAGTAAAGTTTCTTTTATGAATGTAGGTGCCCTTGCATTTGGAGCATTGACATTCAGAATTGATATTTCTTCTTGGTAGATTTTTTCCTTGAATATGAAGTGTCCTTCCTTATCTTTTTTGATTACTTTAGGTTGAAAGTCAATTTTATCTGATATTTGAATGGCTACACCAGCTTGTTTCTTGGCACCATTTGCTTGGAAAATTGTTTTCCAGCCCTCTACTCTAAGGTAGTGTCCATCTTTGACACTGAGGTGTGTTTCCTCTATGCAACAAAATGCTGGGTCCTGTTTACATATCCAGTCTGTTAGTCTATGTCTTTTTTGTTGGGGAATTGAGTCCATTGATGTTAAGGGACATTAAAGAATAGTGATTGTTGCTTCCTGTTATTTTTGTTGTTAGAGGTAGAATTATGCTTCTGTGGCTATCTTCTTTTTGGTTTGTTGAAATATTACTTTCTTGTTTTTTTCTAGGGTGTAGTTTCCGTCCTTGTGTTGGTGTTTTCCATCTTTGTAGGGCTGGATTTGTGGAAAGATATTGTTTCAATTTGGCTTTGTCATGGAATATCTTGGTTTCTCTGTCTATGGTAATTGAGAGTTTTGCTGTGTATAGTAGCCTGGGCTGGCATTTGTGTTTTCTTAGGTTCTCTATGACATCTGCTCAATAACCTCTGACTTTTGGACTCTCTGGTGAAAAGTCTGGTGTAATTCTGATAGGTCTGCCTTTATATGTTACTCGAGCTTTTTTCCTTATTACTTTCAATATTCTTTCTTTTTTTGTGCATTTGGTATTTTGATTATTATGTGACAGGAGGAATTTCTGTTCTGATCCAATATATTTGGAGTTCTGTAGGTTCCTTGTATGTTCATGGCCATCTCTTTCTTTAGGTTAGGGAAGTTTTCTTCTTTAATTTTGTTGAAGATATTTACTGGCCCTTTAAGTTGGGAATCTTCACTCCCTTCTATACTTATTATCCTCAGGTTTGGGCTTCTTATTATGTCCTAGATTTCCTGGATGTTTTGGGTTAGGAGCTTTTTGCATTTTGCTGTTGTGTTGATGTTTTATATGGTATCTCCTGCACCTGAGATTCTCTCTTTTGTCTCTTGCATTCTGTTAGTGATGCCTGCAATTATGACTCCTGATCTCTTTCCTAGGTTTTCTATCTCCAGAATTGTTTCCCTTTGTGATTTATTTATTGTTTCTATTTCCAGTTTTAGATCCTGGATGGATTTGTTCAATTCCTTCACCTGTTTGGTTGTGTTTTCTTATAATTCTTTAAGGGATTTTTGTGTTTCCTTGTTAAGGACTTCTAACTGTTTACCTATGTTCTCCTGTATTTCATTGAGGGAGTTATTTATGTCCTTCTTAAAGTCCTCTATCATCATCATGAGATATGATATTAAATCAGAGTCTTGATTTTCTGGTGTGTTGGGGTATCCAGAGCTTACTGTGGTAGGAAAACTGGGTTCTGATGATTCCAAGTAGCATTGGTTTTTGTTGCTTATGTTCTTGCATTTGCCTCTCACCATCTGGTTATCTGTGGTGATAGCTGCTCTTGCTGCCTCTGACTGCGCCTTGTCCCTCCTGTAAGCCTGTGTTTCAGCACTCCTGGGAGACCAGCTCTCTCCAGGCATAATTTGGGAATGAAGAGCTGTGGCACAGGATCAACTCCAGGGTGCAGTCACCCTTCACAATTCTCACAAATAATATAAAATATCTTGGTGTGACTCTAACCAAACAGGTGAAAGATCTATGTAACAAGAACTTTAAGTCTTTGAATAAGGAAATTGAAGAAGACCTCCGAAGTTGGAAAGATCTTTCATGCTGGTGGATTGGCAGAATTAATATAGTAGAAATGGCCATCGTGCCAAAAGCAATTCAATGCAATTTCCATCAAAATTCCACCTCAAGTCTTCACAGAGTTAAAAAGAGCAATTCTCAAATTCATTTGGAATAACAACAACAACAAAAAAAAATCAAACAAACAGAATAGGGAACACTATTCTCAACAATAAAAGAACTTCTGGGGGAATCACCATCCCTAACCTGAAGATGTACTATAGAGCAATAGTGATTTAAAAACAAAAAACAGCATGGTATTGGTACAGTGACAGCCATGTAGATCTGTGGAATAGAATTGAAGACCCAAAAATGAACACACACATCTATGGTCACTTGATCTTTGACAAAGGAGCTAAAACTATCCAGAGGAAAAAAGACAGCATTTTCAACAAATGATGCTGGCTTAACTGACTGTCCACATATAGAAAAAAGGCAGATTGATCCATTCTTATCCATTCTTATCTGTACAAAGTTCAATTCCAAGAGGATCAAGGACCTTCACTGTCTCCGTCCAGACTCAGCCACGGGATAATCAGGATTCCTTTTGGTCCAAGAAGGCACAGGTATGGTGAAAATGACACACAGACACCAAGATGGTCTTTGGATCTGAGTGTGTTTTTTGTTTTGAGGCATGATCCTTTAAGCAGGAGGGGATGACATTTACATATCAAAAGATTTATCTAGTAAAGCAGGCCCAATGAACAATTAGCATAACCATAAGGCTCAAGGAAGTATAAAATCAACCAGGTAAAACGTTTTCCTGTGTAACAAATTTAGAAACTCAAACACAGACAACAACAATTTTCTTGATATAAACTTTTAAAGATATTTTAAAGGACATTTTGTCAAACTCCCTGAGTCTAAAATGAGTTTTTGTGAGTATTAAGTATGAACTGTATCCTGAATCACACCTGGATAAGCTAAGAAGGTTGTTTTGGTCAAAGACTCCCTAGGTGGGGTCTGCAGGACAAAAGCAGTTCCTCACAAGCTTCCATAGAGGCAGCTCTGAGCTTTGCACCAACTGAATGTAAATTCTTTCTAGTTTGTCCAACACCCACCTGTTTGGCAAGGGCATTGTATAAGGTTCTTCAGATGTAAATATCTTCTAGTCTGGGCCTATCGTTTCAAATCCACCTGTCCTGCACGGGTGACTAAAAAACAAAAGGAGCCTGTAATGTTAGGATTCCTGGAAAATTCTACTGCCTGCTAAAAATGCTTTTTCTACCATATTTGGAGCCATACTACATATATATCCTGTTGGGAGGTAAATATAATTACATAAACAATTGGAGCAAAGTGTTGCAGAATTTTTTGGCTACAAGATGGATTCTTTTACATCCTAATTTGCTTGTTTTTATTTTAGGTCCCAGCTACTAGGAAGGAAGAGAGTTTTAGAAGTATAGTAAATTGCCAAGTGAGATTTTCAGCTTCTAAATAGGGGTGTTCCGCAAAGTCCCAAGAGACATTTCTCGCCTCAGTCTGTAAAATTTTGTTTTATAGATCTCATTGGGGCCACTGTAGCACTTCACTAAAACCAGATACACTGAATTTAATAGAAGAGAAACTGTGGAAAAGCCTCGAACACATGGACACAGAGGAATGGCTTATGCTCCAAGATCAACAATCGACAAATGGGACCTAGTAAAATTGCACAGCTTCTGCAGGGCAAAGGACACTGTCAACAGGACAAAATGGCAACAGATTGGGAAAAGATCTTCACCAATCCTCCATATGATAGAGGGCTAATATCTAACATATACAAAGAACTCAAGAAGTTAGACCCCAGAGAAACAAATAACCCTATTAAAAAATGGGGGAACAGAGCTAAACAGAGAATTCTTAACTGAGGAAACTCAAATGGCCAGGAAGCACCTAAAGAAATGTTCAACATCCTTAGTCATCAGGGAAATGCAAATCAAAACAACCCTGAGATTCCCCCTCACACCAATCAGAATGACTTAGTTTAAAAACTCAGGTGACAGCAGATGTTGGCAAGGATGTGGCAAAAGAGGAATACTCCTCTATTGCTGGTACAACCACTCTGGAAATCAGTTTGGTGGTTTCTTAGAAAATTGGATTTAGTACTACCTGAAGACCCAGCTATACAACTCCTGGGCATATACCCAGGAGATGCTCCACTATGTTCATAGCAGCCATATATAATAGCCAGAAGCTAGAAACAATCCCAGATGTCCTTCGACAGAGGAATGGATACAGAAAATGTGGTACATTTACATAATGGAATACTACTCAGCTATTAAAAACAACAAATTCATGAAATCCATAGCAAATGCATGGAACTTGAAAATATCATCCTCAGTAAGGTAACCCAATCACAAAAGAACACACATGGTATGTCCTTACTGATAAGTGGATATTAATCCAATAACTCCGAATATCAAAGTTACAATTCACAGACTGCATGAAGGTCAAGAAGAAGGAAGATCAAAATGTGGGTGCTTCAGTCCTTCTTAGAAAGGGGAACAAAATACTCATGGGAAGAAATATGGAGACAAAGTGTAGACCAGAGACTGAAGGAAAGGCCATATAGAGTCACCAAACCCAGCCACTATAGTGGATGCCAGGAAGGGCTTGCTGACAGGAGCCTGATATAGCTGTCTCCTGAAATGCTGTGCCTGACAAATACAGAAGTGGATGCTCTCAGCTAACTATTGGATTGAGCAAAGAGTCCCCAATGGAGGAGGTGGAGAGGGGACTGAAGGAGCTGAGGGGGTTTGTAGCCCCATGTGGGGAGCAACAATGTCAACTGGCCAGACCCCCAGGAGCTCCAGGGGACTGGACCACCAACCAAAGAATACACATGGAGGGAGCCATGGCTCCAGCAGCATGTGGCAAAGGATGGCCTTGTTGGACATCAGTGGAAGGAGAGGCCCTTGGGCCTGAGGGGGTTTGATGCCACAGTATAAGGGAATGCCAGGGCAGGAAGGCAGGAGTGGGTGCAACGAATGGGGAAGTACCCTCATAGTGGCAGGGGAAGGGGGAAGGGAGAGAGGGAGAGGAAGGGGTTTCCAGAGGAAAGACCAATACAAGGGATAACATTTGATATATTTCTTTATTTACATGGGTCCCTCCATGTGTACTCTTTGGTTGGTGGTTTAGGCCCTGGGAGCGCTGGGGGTATTGATTGATTCATATTGTTGTTCCTTCTATGGGGCGGCAAGATCCTTCAGCTCCTTGGGTCCTTTCTCTAGCTCCTCCATTGGGGACCTTATACACAGTCCAGTGGTTGGCTGAGAGCATCTACCTCTGTATTTGTCAGGTACTGGCAGAGCCTCTCAGGAGACAGCAATATCAGGCTCCTGTCAGCAAGCTCTTGTTGGCATCCACAAGATGTAAATAAAGAAAATACCAAATTAAAAAAAATAATTCTTAGAAGAGTGAACAATACAATGTCCTCCTTCTTAGAAGGAGGAGATACAATGACAAAGTGTGCACCAGAGACTGAAGGAAAGACCACCCAGAGACTGCCCCACCTGCGAATCTATCCCATATAGTCACCAAACCCAGACACTATTGTGGATGCTGGTCAAGACTCCAACTTTAATAATTGTTAGTTAATATATAGCTTGGAAAGAAATCCCTCCTCCCAGACTTGGACCTAGCTGGCTCCAATCTCAGCAGGTCGCCTGCTGAGATCAGCTTACTTCAAGTGTAGCAGATCCAGAATACTTCAGAGGCTTCCAGGTGAGAGAAGCAGCTGTATTGTTCTCTAAAGAACAAAGGCCAGGAGTTTCACAGGCTGATAACTGATGATCAGAGCAGAGGCTGGAAAACCCAGCTCAATGCTGGGTGTGTGTGTTGGGGGGGGGGGGGGAGACAGAAAGGGGATAACATTTGAAATGTAAATAAAGAAAATATCTAATAAAAAGTTTTAAAAAAGAAATGTTCAATGTCCTTAGTCATCAGGGAAATGAAAAATGCATATCAAATGAGATTCCATCCCTCAGAATGGCTAAGATCGAAAACTCAGGTGATAGCACATGCTGGCAAGGATGTAGAGCAAGGGAACACTCCTCCATTGCTGGTAGAAGTGTAAATCTGTACATCCTCGCTGGAAATCAATCTGGTGGTTTCTTAGAAATTTAGGGACAGTTCTACCAGACATCCCCACTATATCACTCCTGGTCATATACCCAAAAGATACTCAACCATACCACCAAGACATGTGCCCCTCTCCGTTCATAGAAGCTTTCTTAGTTATAGACAGAAACTGGAAACAATCTAGAAGTCCCTCAACGGAAGAATGGATAAAGAACATGTGGTATTTTTACATAATAGAATAATACTCTGCTATTAAAAAGAAGGATATTATGAAATTTGTAAGCAAAAGAATGGAACTAGAAAATAACATCCTGAGTGAGGTAACCCAAACCCAGAAAGACATACATGGTATGTACTCACTGATTAGTGGGTACTAGTCATAAGGTGGGTGGGTTGGTGTCCCTCTGCCTCCACTAAATGCCTCACCTGGCTACAGGAGGTGACTTCAGGCTCCATATCCCCTGCTGCTAGGAGTCTCAGCCAGGGTCACTCCCATATCCTCCTAAAAGCCTCCCCATCCCAGGTCTCTTGTTTGTTCCAAAACTGTGCCCCCCTCCTCTGATTTCCATTCTCTCTCCCAATCCTCCACCCTCTACCCCATCTGCCCTTCCCATACCTGATCTCCACTGGACCCTATTTCCTACCAAGTTCCCTCCATCTACCACTTCTGATGTCTATTTTATTTCCCCTTCTAAGTGAGATTCATGCATCCCGCCTTGGGTCCTCTTGTTACTTAGCTTCTTTCGGTCTGTGGATTATAGCATGGTTATCCTGGTCTAGAGGCAAAGGCAGGGGAAATCATAAGTCTGAGGCAAGTCTAGAATCCACAGTGAGTTCCAGATTAGCTTGTATCATGAAGCGAGTTCCTGTCTCAAACTTTTTTGGGGGTAGGGAGAGTCATGGGCAGAGTCTCTCTACATATCCCTGTCTGTCCCAGAATTCATTATGTAACCTGGGCTGGCCTCGAACTCAGAGATCTGCCTGCCTCTGCATTCTAAGTGCTAAGACTAATGGTGTGTATCACCACACCCAGCTAAAAAACATTTTTAAGCCAAAACAACCTACAAGAAAATATGTGGACACAGTGATGTATGCCTATACTCCCAATACTCAAGAAGCTGAGGGAGATTCTGAATTTGGAGTCAATCATTGCTATATATTAAGGTCATGTACAAAGCAAATTATTTAAATGCATTATACAGTATAAAAACCACTTACCCTACATTTAACTGTGTTCGGTATATGAAGTCATCTGGAGATGATTACATATACATGAAAGTGGTTTGATGTATGCTATATGCAAACCCTCTGCCACAGTTATATGAAGGACTTGAACATCTGCAGATTTTATCTGTTGGCCTTGCTGGAATCAATGGATTCCAAGGATACCTCTAGTCATTAGCCATATACACCTATTACTTTGAAATGTGGCTCATCTAGCTAGAAAAATAATTGTGAAATGTACATTAAGTCTTACACTTAAAATGAAAGGGTAAAAGTTAGTAATAACTTATTAGTTATCAGTTGAATGATTTTTTTAATTAATTAGACTGAATAATCCATACTGTTAAAATTAATTTTGTCTTTTTCTTTTGAAGTGTAGCTACTGAATTGTTTTAATTTCATATGTGGCTTCTATTGGGTTTTTGGTGGATGGCACTGGCCTTGGAAGGAAAAAGAAAGTATACTAAAGCACACGGTGGTTCTTCAAGTCTCCACTCAGAGTGACATGTCACTTCTGTTCATCTTTTCTTGTGCAAAACAAGTCCCATGATCATGTCAAACATTTTAGAAAGAGGAAGTATTATTGAACCATTATATACCCAAGAGAACCAACCAAAATGTCACAAAATATATACCAACATAAAACGAAGTATAGCCACATACACTGAGCATGAAAAGCAATCACACCGCAAGAAGCAGTTTTTACATAAACACATCACAAACCAACTGAGAAGCTGTGAGGGTGTGGCTCAGAATACAGACAGGCAGGAACCCAGGCAGGGACAGCAGAGTATACAGAGAGCCCTGTGGGTTTGTGTTGGACTCGGGGTCTGCTGTCTCTTAGGGAGCCAGAAGTTTGGATGCCCCAACCACACAAGCATAGGGGCGATATGATATGATATGGGTCTGATATGGATGAGACCACTTTTCAAGCATGGCAGCAGTGTCATGTTAGACACAGGCTGAGGAAAAGCCAAAATAACATAGACACTGTAGAAAGGGGCTGGGAAAGGGGCCTTGCACTGTACCAGAAGGAAAGGGGCAGGGTCAGTGAACCGTATGCAGAGATGCACGAGATGCACAGCCCTGCACGGAAACCTCAGTGTTGTGGGTAACCTACAGACCTGATGAAGACATTTCCTGTTCCCTTCTCACTGTGGCAGGAGCTGGCTCCTGGCTTACTCTGGGGGCTGTGAGTGGGAGAGATATGAGGATGAGTTTGACAGGACCAGGAAGTATTCCCAGAGGTGTGAGAGGAAAAGTTCAATCACTTAAAGAAAAGCAGGTACAATCTTTGAGTCTCATGCACCACAGACCTGATGTCTGGAGGTGTACACTGACCTGGAGGTATCATGACCCATTTTCAATGGAGCACTCTCTTGTATAGAAGTCATTGTAGCTGATGCAGAAACAGGAAGTTCTCTTGCCTCTGCCTTATGTCCACAGTGCCACACAACCAGGGGCAAGACTTAGCAACGCACAATCAGAGCGTGATTCATCACGAAGCCAATTAATCCCAAAACATGACCAGAAGAGTAGTCTTTCTGAGTGGTCACACGGTGCCTGTTTCTTGGTACTTATTTGGGGGCAGTGTTTGAAGTTTATTCCTTCCATTTATCTTACAGAGAGTTTCTTTTTTTTTTTTTTTTAATTTTTCATTCATTTACTGTAGTTTTATTCTTCCCGGTAGTAAACAAAACATGATGTGTCTTTAAGAGATCTCCATTTTAGTTCTTTTAAAAACATTTTTTATTCTTTGACAATTTCATACATGTATATATCTTTATTATATCATCTTTAGCTTCTTTGTCTTCCTTTTCCTTCTTCTGTAACCCAACAAATAGAATTAGTATTGCTTGCATAAGCTTGGATGGATCCTACCTCCAGGCACATCTATAAAGAAAAATGACTTCCTCTCCCCCAGTAGCCACCAAATTCCAATAACTCCTCTGCTAGGGATGGAGCCTCGTGAATACTTCCCTCATCCATGCTGAGATTATTGCTCAGGTCTGTTACAAGTTACCATAGATTCTCTGAATTGGTAAGTTCAGTGACCATGTAATGTTCAGAAGACAGCAACTTGCAACACTCCTCTCCTTTGGCTTTTTTTTTTTTATTCGATATAATTTATTTACATTTCAAATGACTTCCCCTTTTCTAGCCCCCCCACTCCCCGAAAGTCCCGTAAGCCCCCTTCTCTTCCCCTGTCCTCCCATCCACCCCTTCCCACTTCCCCGTTCTGGTTTTGCTGAATACTGTTTCACTGAGTCTTTCCAGAACAAGGGGCCACTCCTCCTTTCTTCTTGTACCTCATTTGATGTGTGGATTATGTTTTGGGTATTCCAGTTTTCTAGGTTAATATCCACTTAATAGTGAGTGCATACCATGATTCACCTTTTGAGTCTGGGTTACCTCACTTAGTATGATATTCTCTAGTTCCATCCATTTGCCTAAGAATTTCATGAATTCATTGTTTCTAATGGCTGAATAGTACTCCATTGTGTAGATATACCACATTTTTTGCATCCACTCTTCTGTTCAGGGATACCTGGGTTCTTTCCAGCATCTGGCAATTATAAATAGGGCTGCTATGAACATAGTAGAACATGTATCCTTATTACATGGTGGGGAGTCTTCTGGGTATATGCCCAGGAGTGGTATAGCAGGATCTTCTGGAAGTGAGGTGCCCAGTTTTCGGAGGAACCGCCAGACTGATTTCCAGAGTGGTTGTACCAATTTGCAACCCCACCAGCAGTGGAGGAGTGTTCCTCTTTCTCCACACCCTCTCCAACACCTGCTGTCTCCTGAATTTTTAATCTTAGCCATTCTGACTGGTGTAAGATGAAATCTTAGGGTTGTTTTGATTTGCATTTCCCTAATGACTAATGAAGTTGAGCATTTTTTTAAGATGCTTCTCCGCCATCCGAAGTTCTTCAGGTGAGAATTCTTTGTTTAACTCTGTACCCCATTTTTAATAGGGTTGTTCTGTTTTCTGGAGTCTAACTTCTTGAGTTCTTTATATATATTGGATATTAGCCCTCTATCTGATGTAGGATTGGTGAAGATCTTTTCCCAATTTGTTGGTTGCCGATCTGTCCTCTTGATGGTGTCCTTTGCCTTACAGAAACTCTGTAACCTTATGAGGTCCCATTTGTCAATTCTTGCTCTTAGAGCATACGCTATTGGTGTTCTGTTCAGAAACTTTCTCCCTGTACCGATGTCCTCAAGGGTCTTCCCCAGTTTCTATTCTATTAGCTTCAGAGTGTCTGGCTTTATGTGGAGGTCCTTGATCCATTTGGATTTGAGCTTAGTACAAGGAGACAAGGATGGATCAATTCGCATTCTTCTGCATGCTGCCCTCCAGTTGAACCAGCACCATTTGTTGAAAAGGCTATCTTTTTTCCATTGGATGTTTTCAGCCTCTTTGTCGAGGATCAAGTGCCCATAGGTGTGTGGGTTCATTTCTGGATCTTCAATCCTGTTCCATTGATCCTCCTGCCTGTCACTGTACCAATACCATGCAGTTTTTAACACTATTGCTCTTACAGAGAGTTTCTTAACCTTATGTGGGGGAAGGAAAGAAAGATCATCAGAAAGATGTGTGGGAACCCAACTTCCTTTGAGTTTTGGTTTTGAGACAGAGCTTCGATATATAGCTCTGGATCTCCTGGAGTTCACTATGTAGACCAGGCTGGCCGCAAATGCACAGAGATACAGCTAGACCTGCCTCCCAAGCTCTGGAAGTAAAGGTGTGCACCACCGCAGCAGGCTGGAACCCAGCTTTCTAATAGGAATGAGACAGAATTTACTCATCTGGTGGGGCCATTCACCTGCTATGAGAAAGAGAAGCAGGGGAGTGGTTGGTTTTGGTTTGGTTTGGTTTGGTTTGGTTTGGTTTGGTTTGGTTTCGTTTGGTTTGGTTTTCACATGAGGCCTTAAAGGAAGACCAGGAAATGAGGTGAAGGCTTGAGGTAGGGCTGGGAAGAAGGGCCTCTGACTTCCCTTTTCCTCCCAGACTCGTTCAATGCTAAAACCATGGACTTGTCTCTTGGGCAAAAACCCTGAGTCTTACTTGCTTTCTCTGTATCTCACATTTCACACAGACTCTAATAAGAAATCCACTGGAGTTGGAGAGATGGCTCAATGGTTAAGAGTATTGACTGCTCTTCCAGAGGTCCTGAGTTCAATTCCCAGCAACCACATGGTGGCTCACAACCATCTGTAATGAGATCAGATACACTCTTTTGGTGTATCTGAAGACAGTGACAGTGTACTCATATATATAAATAAATTAATTTAAAAAAATAAAAAAAGAAATCAACTGGAATCAGTCTCCAGATGAGTGAAAGAACACCACATTCTTGCCCGGGAGGTCTACACTCAGCACACCCTGCACACACATGGCTTCTGCAACCAACTCTGCACTCTGAGACATAACAAAGACCTTAGGATTTCAAACTTCTGAAGTTCTCAGACTTCAGTGGCTTCATTTGTCACGTAGATTTACTTCCAAACTCTCCCCAGTCTCGGGTCCTATGCCCTCACTGCTCTCTCCATTACACTCCATTGATTCTCCTTCATTTCCTTGATACACCTTAGGGATTCTTCACATAAGGATCCTTTGGGGATAGTAACATTGTTCCTATCTTCATCACCTTCTCCGATTTGTTGTTTTGTAATTTTGTTTAATCATAGTTCTTTGATATTTTTCTTCCCATATCCTAGCCAGAGGCTTACACATAGCAGGACAATTTATTTTCTGAGTGTTGATATACATTTTGTTGTTTGGTCTACCAGAATTCTACCATCCAGTTGCCTAAGAAGTTTCTGAATTGTAGACTGAGGCTGTGGCTTCTGTGTGAGCTACAACACAGGTCTAGAAATTGCTCAGCTGAATGGGGTTAACTTGTCAGACAGAAGTTGTCCCATTGCATGGACAGGAATATTTTTTAACTTGTGCATTACAGTCTAACTCAGATGCTGGTCACTCAGTCTCATAAACAAGAGACAGACCCATCAGTGTGTTTAGCTCATAAAACTAATGCTGTTCCTCTGGGAACACAGTGTGATAGACACCCACTGGAGCAGGTGTTTCCAACCTTCTTAACGCTGCAACTCTTTAACACAGTTCCTCATGTTGTGGTGACAACCAACCACAAAATTATTTTGTTGTTACTTCATTACTGAAATTTGGCTTCTGTTCTGAATCATAATGTAAATACTTGATATGCAGGATATCTATGTGACCCTGTGAAAAGGCCATTTGACTACAAAACGGGTCAGGACCCACACGTTGAGACACCTGGTGGGAAAGGTGTTTTCACTGCTTCCCTAATGCTGACCCTGATCACATCAGAATAAACAAATCTATTTTATAATACATCCTGCACTACAGAAACTGTACTCAGAGTCACCATATTTTATAAAGGAGATAAAAATTTCTTATCACCTAGTGATGTTATAACCACCTCTCCCTGTCACAGTGCATTGCTTACTGATTTGTGGTGATGCAGGATAATCAACGCGATGATGCTGTCCATCACATAAAGTATAGTATGGGCGGGGGTGGGGGGTGGGGGGGCGGGTAGGAGAGGCGGCTCAGTAGTTAAGCACTTGCTGTGCAAGCACAGGGACAAGAGTGCGGATCCCAACACTCATGTAGAAACCAGGAATGATCTTCTGGGCATCTGTTACTCCAGAACTGCAGAAAGCAAAGGCAAAAGGAACGCTGGGGTTTCTCACTTCCAACTTAGCCAAAGATCTCAAGCCCCAAATTCAGGAAAATACCTTGCCTCAAAGGAACACAGTGGGAAATGACAGAAGAACAAGCAATGCCTTCCTCTGCTCTCCATGCGTACACAAGTGCATAACAAATGGGTAAACACCCATAAGTGCATATATGCCACATATACATAGATGAAATACATAAGTGAAACAGAATAATAAAAGTAAATTTTGAAACAGTACATAGTTATGTGCAATAAATAGTATTCTATAATAAATTTTATATAAATAAATATTTTATATAAATATAAATAAATAAATAAATAAATATTACTGTTGTGGATTTACTGTTCTATACTTTTTAATCATTTTAAAGTATATTCCTTATATGAAAAAGTTTACTGTAAACCAGTCAATGTCATGTTACAGCAGCAAACGGCTTTATATACCTTATTCCCACACTCCCTGGATACATCAAGAGGCCACATTGAGTGACGGAACTAGAGCAGCTAAGTGTGTAACAGTGCCCTGAGTTCTCAAGGCAATTACTCAACTGCAGGACTGTCAGAACATCTACTATTTGGAGACACGGGGGTCTAACTAGATCTCAGTAATGTCTAGGTTCTGCGTATTGTACTGGTCCACAACTAATGTGTCATGTGCTGTTTTAACTGACATTGCAGGGCAGGGGGCAACCTGGAGGAAAGTGGAGGCTCTGAAGGGCCAAGGAAGCATGAGGAAATGTTATCCAGGGCCAAATGAATATTTGAAGCCAAAATGTAGAAGTACAACTGTATTAGGAGAAGAGTTAGGAAAGAGAGGGACATGAGTCAAGCAGAAACAGTAAGTCTAGAGGCATGGCGAGACTGGAAAGTACCTCAAGACACCCCCCCAACCTCTCACCCCACCACCCCCGCATAACTCAGCATGGGACCTCCAGCCTTTCCGGTCTGGTAGGGTGCCAGAAACTGCACCTGCTCTGCTCTACTTAAGAAATATGTGCCTGAATGCCCAGAAACGGTCCTGACAACGTGAAGAATTTGAGAGGTTGCATCATATTGTTGGCAACACACCCAGACAGGAACACGGGTCAAAAGGGAAAAGGAGAAGGCAAGATGCAACAAGACAGACTGTCAGGGCTGTGCAAGGCTAGCTGGGAAGCAGATGTGAAGCACGTCTGCCTTCCGTGACAGTAACCTGAGCCACAGCTCCAGCAAATGACTCACAGAGCTTCTCCGCCATGCTGGAGGGAAAGGGCTGACGAGCGGCAACCACTGTTCTAGGAAAGCCTTCTATGTGTTGTGCTAAAAACCAGGCTTTGCTGTTAATCCCCAGAGCTCAGAGAAAGGCAGAAGCATACACAAATGTATGCTTTCTGTTTCAGAACAGAGAACCGGAAATGAAATGAACTTGCTCGGAAAACCCAAAAGTTTGAGGCACAAATAGATTCCCTGGCTCCAGGTGCCACCTCTTTCCCCCTCTAATCTGGCTTTGTTCTCAGGCAAACTCGGAGTTCAGACTCACCTACTCTCCATTCTCTTTCAAGCAGAGAGAGTTTTATTCTCAGTAGTCCTACATAAAGCTCAAAACTAGCTGTTTGTACTGACCCGATTACAAGCCTGTCTTCAATCTAGTTCCTGTGACTAGATGAATGGAATCTACCATTGGCCCAGTTCTGGGTGCTGTAGGACGTTCAGTCTTACCTGAACCTGGTTTACTCATGATAAAAGGAATCCCTCCTAAGAAAAAGCAAAATGGGAAGGACAGAGCCTGGAAAAGGAAACCCAAGGTAACAAGGGGGTTCAGATAAACCAAGATGGGGATGAACCCATGGAACCAAATTGAATCTTTGTCAGAATACTGAACTATTCGCTGTGCCCATGTCCTCAAGGGTTTCCCCAGTTTCTTTTCTATTAGTTTCAGTGTGTCTTGTTTTACGTGGAGGTACTTGATCCACTTGGAGTTGAGTTTAGTACAAGGAGATAAGAATGGATCAATTCGTATTCTTCTGCATGCTGACCTCCAGTTGAACCAGCACCATTTGTTGAAAAGGCTATCTTTTTTTCATTGGATGTTTTCAGCCCCTTTGTCGAGGATCAAGTGACCATAGGAGTGTGGGTTCACTTCTGGGTCTTCAAGCCTGTTCCATTGGTCCACTTGCCTATCACTGTGCCAATACCATGCAGTTTTTAACACTATTGCTCTGTAGTATTGCTTAAGGTCTGGGATACTGATTCCCCCAGAAGTTCTTTTACTGTTGAGAATAGTTTTAGCCATCCTGCTTTTTGTTATTCCAGATGAATTTAAAAATTGCCTTTTCTAACTCTGTGAAGAACTGAGTTGGGATTTTGATGGGGATTGCGTTGAATCTGTAGATTGCTTTTCCCAAGATGGCCATTTTAACTGTATTAATCCTGCCAATCCATGAGCATGGAAGATTTTTCCATTTTCTGTGGTCTTCATCGATTTCCTTCTTCAGAGACCTGAAGTTCTTGTCGTATAGATCTTTCACTTGTTTGGTTGCTCTAAGATCAAGAATTGTCAGATGGGATCTCATAAAATTACAAAATTTCTGTAAGGCAAAGGACACTGTCAAAAGGACAAAATGGCAACCAACAAATTAGAAAAGATTTTCACCAACCCTACATCTGATAGAGGGCTAATATCCAATATATACAAAGAACTCAAGAAGTTTGACCCCAGAGAACCAAATAACCCTATTAAAAAATGGGGTACAGATCTAAACAAAGAATTTTCACCTGAAGAAATTCGGATGGCTGAGAAGCACCTTAAGAAATGCTCAACATCATTAGTCATTAGGGAAATGCAAATCAAAACACCCCTGAGATTTCATCTCACACCAGTCAGAATGGCTAAAGTTAAAAACGCAGGAGACAGCAGGTGTTGGCGAGGATGTGGAGAAAGAGGAATACTCCTCCACTGCTGGTGGGGTTGTAAGATGATACAACCACTTTGGAAATCAGTCTGTTGGTTCCTCAGAAAACTGGACATGATACTTCCGGAGGACCCGGCTATAACTCTCCTGGGAATATCCCCAGAGGATTCCCTGGCATGCAATAAAGACACATGCTCCATTATGTTCATAGCAGCCTTATTTATAATAGCCAGAAGCTTGAAAGAACCCAGATGTCCCTCAATGGAGGAATGGATACAGAAAATGTGGTATATTTACACAATGGAATACTACTCAGCAATTAAAAACAATGAATTCATGAAATTTTTAGGCAAATGGTTGGATCTGGAAAATATCATCCTAAGTGAGGTAACCCAATCACAAAAGAATACACATGGAATGCAATCTCTGATAAGTGGATATTAATTAGCCCAGAAGCTCTGAATATCCAAGGCACAATTACCATAACAAATGACTCCCATGAAGAAGTAAGGAGAGGGTCCTGATCCTGGAAAGGCTTGATCTAGCATCGGAGGGGAATATAAGGACAGAGAAAAAGGAGGGAGGTGATTGGAGAATGGGTGGAGAGAAGAAGCTTTATTGGACATATAGGGAAGGGGGAACTTGGAAAGGGGAAATCATTTGGAATGTAAATAAAGAATATAGAAAATAAAAAATATATATAAAAATAAAAGAATATTGAACTAAAGGAAACTGCCGCATGCATGGGCATGTATTCCACTGCATGCCATGTGCATGCCACATGCATGGGTATGAAAAAGGCCAGAAACAACCTCACAGAACAGTACATAGAAGGGTTGGTAACTGTGGTGAATAAGGATGTGGTCATATGAGGAAGGATTACTCCAGCTTCCTAGAAAATGAAATCTAATGTACAACTTCAGAGAGACAAAGGTTGGAAGAATGGGAACCAAACACAACGTATGACTCCATCAGGAAGAGACTTAGAGGGACTCTTCCATAAAATGTCATATGTAGACATACCATACAGCAGTTCCATAACGCAAAACAGTTCCTTAGAGGGAAAGATGGAGAAGAATCTACCATATATACTGGGCTGGGTGGTTTTATAAGAACTTGGCACAAGCTAAAGTCATCTGAAAGGAGGGAACCTCAATTCAGAAATTGCTTCTATAACACGGAGCTGTAGGCATGCCTGTAGGTTATCTTCTTAATAAGCAATTGAGGAAGGAAGCCCCAGTCCAGGGCTGGTGGTCCTGGGTTTTGTAAGAAATCAGGCTTAGCAAACTGTGAAGAGCAAATCACCAATATTCAGTACCCCTCCGTGGCCTGTGTATCAGCTCCTGACTCCAGGTTCCTGTCCTGTGTCAATTCCTGCCCTCACTGCCTTTGGTAATGAACTGTTACATGGAACCGTGTGTGAATTAATCCTTTTCCTTCCCACAGTGCTTTTGGACATGGTGGTTCATCACTGCAGTAGTAACCCTAACTAAGACATTTACTGGCCACTTTCCTTTCTTGTTTAACTTTCCTAAACTTCTGTGGTGACTCCAGGTTGCTCCAGTATATGAAACACGATTTCTCTGTCTTGTGATATGGTCTATCACTCAACAGTATGTGAGGACGTTGTTAGCATTCCTTCTAGACTCCGCCACAGTTACCTGGCAATAGCCAGGTTTGCCTGACTCAGTATAAAAGGGGCTGAGCCCTCTCCTCACTCGATTACCCTCTCACTCTTTTCCTTCTCTGTTCCTTCTCTCTCCATTCCCCTCCTCCCTCTCCACAAGTTCATGGCCAGTCTCTCCTCTCTGTCTGTCTGTCTGTCTGTCTGTCTGTCTGTCTGTCTCTGTCTCTCTCTCTCTCTCTCTCTCTCTCTCTCTCTCTCTCTCTCTCTCTCTCTCTCTCCTCTTTACTCCTTCTTCAACTCCCTTCCCCATGCCCTAAGTGACTCTATTCTGTACTATCTCCGTGGCCTGGCTGGTCCCTCAGGGGGAAGGGATGTCTCAGCATGGGCCTGCAGAGATGCCCCATTCCACCTCACCATACCATGTCTCCACCAAACACATTCCTGGTTCTTTTCTGTTTTATAAAATACAGCAGAAGTAATGGGTAATATCACACACCAAACATTTCCCGGAGAAGTAAAATTAAAAGTTAGCAGGAAACTGGATCCTGGGAAGGAAAAGGCCCAGGGAGCAGAGGAGCTGAGAGATTGTAGGCTGGGACATAGAAGGTGCTCAATGCTGGAGTCATAGCTTTGATTGGGGCTTTATTCTAAATAGCTAGCAGCCCAGGGCTTAGCACACTTCAGGTATTTGGAAAATATTGGTAAACAAATGTATTATGTGCAAGGCATTAATGAGCAAAGGCTGTATTTGTATCTATATAAAGTGACATGGAATTTCACTCATGATTTTAATTTTTACCTTATGAATTATCATATATTTGTAGATTACCATATCATGTTTCAATATGTACATTTATTATATGAGACTTAAATCAGAGAAGGCATATCTTCTCACACATTTATCATCCCGTTGCATTTAAAATGCTCACAACCCCTTCTTCTAGCTTTACTGTCATAAGACATACATCACCATTATCTATAGTCACCCTACCACCAATCATAATATTGGAATATAATTACTAAAATGTTAAACTATAGAACTTACCCATACAAGAATTAAATTAACAATTATGCAGTGTGCATATGTTCAGACCCCTGAATGGTTTGCTTCTAGGAACTCATTTAATTGTCGTAGTCCTAGGAGATAACGAATAACCACAAAGAAGTCTTTGTAAACCCGACCAAATGCATGGACTCCGAGTGCCCGAGTCCTCCGAGTCCCCGAGCCACCAGTCTACTCAGACACAATGAGCAGAGGCCAGAGCACTGTAGCTGAGCAGCTTCGGGCCTTTTCTTTCTGTGACAGTTCTTTTATATGTATTTCATTTTTTCTTGTTTTTTTTATTCGATATATTTTTATTTACATTTCAAATGATTTCCCCTTTTCTGGCTCCCCACTCCCCGAAAGTCCCATAAGCCCTCTTCCCGCCCCCTGTTCCCCCATCCATCCCTTCCCACTTCCCTGTTCTGGTTTTGCCCTACACTGCTGCACTGAGCCTTTCCAGAACCAGGGGCTGCTCCTCTGTTCTTCTTGTACCTCATTTGATGTGTGGATTATATTTTTGGTATTCCAGTTTTCTAGGTTAATATACACTTATTAGTGATTGCATACCATGATTCATCTTTTGAGACTGGGTTACCTCACTTAGTATGATGTTCTCCAGCTCCATCCATTTGTCTAAGAATTTCATGAATTCATTGTTTCTAATGGCTGAATAGTACTCCATTGTGTATATATACCACATTTTTTGCATCCATTCTTCTGTTGAGGGATACCTGGGTTCTTTCCATGTTCTGGCTATTATAAGTAGGGCTGCTATGAACATAGTAGAGCATGTATCATTTTTTTTTTCTTTTTAGGCTCTCACTATGCAACTCTGGCTGTCCTGGAACTCATTTTGTCCATACAGGCCTGCTTCAGACTTATTGTCAGTTTATCAACTCGTTTGTTGTGTGAGGTATTGATTACTTCTTCTATGTTTTCTCTGTTAGGACTAAAGCTTCTGTACACATCCACACACAGGGTTTCCTGTGGACATACATTTTTGATTCATTTGCATAAAACATCAAAGGTTGTTGAACAATATATTAATATCCCCTGTAGGGTTTTTTTTCTTTTCTTATTTGTTTACTTGAAGTTTAAAATCATTTACTATGAAACAAAGTATGTACAAGAAGCTATTCATAGGCATGTTTTCAATGATACCACAAGGTGAATGTCCAGTGGACAGGGTTACCACCTTCACAACAGCCTCAAGCAGGACTCCCATCACCTATCTCTGGTTCACTTCTTCCTCCCAACCCAGATATAATTTACTAACCGAGGCTCATTTTTACTACAAGCATGTGGTAGTAACATACTTAATATGTTTACCTTTTCCAAGTTAGTCCAATGTGTTTGAGTCTCCCAGAAGATTAACTGTAATTTTGTTGAATTCATTATTCACAAGTTTTATCAGTTACAGTTATTAAAAGAAAACTGGATGCATCAGGTGTCATCAAGTCACTTCCTGAGGTCACAGAGCTAATATGCAATGGAACCAATATTTAGACTCATGTGTCTAGCCTCAACGTGTCTGTCTAGCAATGCTATATTATACTCTTTCAGAGCTCCCATGTCTAACAGTAAATATAATGTTTATGTAAATAACTCATTGGACAATGTACCTGGAATACAGGATGATGAGTCTGTAGCCACTAAGGCATCACTGATGCTTTTATTTAAAAGGTCTATTTCTATGCTCTGAGGGGAAATTTCTCAAAGCCCTGATTCACTTGGGTGGGGGAAGTCCCTGGCACTCCTGAGTGTCCCCAGGGCTTCCAGCTGGTCTCTGACTCAGGGCCTTGTGTCACAGCTTAAGTTCTCTACTTTATTTCCCATAGGTCCCAGACAATGGTTACTTGGTCTCATGGCCTTCAGGCTATAGAAAGGCAGTAGTAGATCATGGTGAAAAGTGTGTCAGTGTAGGAAACTTGTTCATTCCATGCCAGCCTACAATTAGAGGTAAGGGCAGGGAGAGAGGTGGTGTCTTAGTCACTCCTTCAAGGGCGTGCTTTCATGACCCTACCACCTTCCAACAGCACAACTTTCTGGGGTACAAACCTTCAGCCATACCTTTGGGGTAGATTTAGTATCTAGATCCCAGCATGGACTTAACGGGGGGGGGGGGGGGGGGGGGGAGAAGCAATCATATTAAACTGAAGATTATGAAATGTCATTTGGCTTTTGTCTTTGAAGACTAAAGAGAAATTTGATACGCTCAGATGATGTAGAGAATAGTCAAGATGGAAGAGACATAAAAAAAGGCTAATGGAAAATAAGAAGTGTGGTCCAAGGTCAGCAGTGTGCTCTGCTTGCACAAGCATAAGATACAAAGGGTAGGCCTTTTGTCAGGACTCTAACATGTGGGGAGGGCATGTTAGAAGGATGCGGTCTCTAACCTGCTTTGATGCAGAAAATCTACCACAAGATAGCAAAACCAACAACAACAGCAACAACAACAACAAACCAAAAACCAAAAATTTTGGTTGGAAAACATTCAGATCCAAATTGCTCAATCAGTCTTTGCAAACACCATTTCAACAGGCCTTTCAACTGTGTAGGTTTTTTTTTTTTTTTTTTTTTGTCTTTTTTTTTATTTGATATAATTTATTTACATTTCAAATGATTTCCCCTTTTCTAGCCCCCCCCTTCCCGAAAGTCCCGTAAGCCCCCTTCTCTTCCCCTGTCCTCCCTCCCACCCCTTCCCAGTTCCCCGTTCTGGTTTTGCCAAATACTGTTTCACTGAGTCTTTCCAGAACCAGGGACCACTCCTGCTTTCTTCTTGTATCTCATTTGATGTGTGGATTATGTTTTGGGTATTCCAGTTTTCTAGGTTAATAACCACTTATTAGTGAGTGCATACCATGATTCACCTTTTGAGTCTGGGTTACCTCACTTAGTATGATGTTCTCTAGCTCCATCCATTTGCCTAAGAATTTCATGAATTCATTGTTTCTAATGGCTGAATAGTACTCCATTGTGTAGATATACCACATTTTTTGTATCCACTCTTCTGTTGAGGGATACCTGGGTTCTTTCCAGCATCTGGCAATTATAAATAGGGCTGCTATGAACATAGTAGAGCATGTATCCTTATTACATGGTGGGGAATCCTCTGGGTATATGCCCAGGAGTGGTATAGCAGGATCTTCTGGAAGTGAGGTGCCCAGTTTTCGGAGGAACCGCCAGACTGATTTCCAGAGTGGTTGTACCAATTTGCAACCCCACCAGCAGTGGAGGAGTGTTCCTCTTTCTCCGCACCCTCTCCAACACCTGCTGTCTCCTGAATTTTTAATCTTAGCCATTCTGACTGGTGTAAGATGAAATCTTAGGGTTGTTTTGATTTGCATTTCCCTAATGACTAATGAAGTGGAGCATTTTTTAAGATGCTTCTCCGCCCTCCGAAGTTCTTCAGGTGAGAATTCTTTGTTTAACTCTGTACCCCATTTTTTAATAGGGTTGTTCGGTTTTCTGGAGTCTAACTTCTTGAGTTCTTTATATATATTGGATATTAGCCCTCTATCTGATGTAGGATTGGTGAAGATCTTTTCCCAATTTGTTGGTTGCCGATCTGTCCTCTTGATGGTGTCCTTTGCCTTACAGAAACTCTGTAACCTTATGAGGTCCCATTTGTCAATTCTTGCTCTTAGAGCATACGCTATTGGTGTTCTGTTCAGAAACTTTCTCCCTGTACCGATGTCCTCAAGGGTCTTCCCCAGTTTCTTTTCTATTAGCTTCAGAGTGTCTGGCTTTATGTGGAGGTCCTTGATCCATTTGGATTTGAGCTTAGTACAAGGAGACAAGGATGGATCAATTCGCATTCTTCTGCATGCTGACCTCCAGTTGAACCAGCACCATTTGTTGAAAAGGCTATCTTTTTTCCATTGGATGTTTTCAGCCTCTTTGTCGAGGATCAAGTGGCCATAGGTGTGTGGGTTCATTTCTGGATCTTCAATCCTGTTCCATTGATCCTCCTGCCTGTCACTGTACCAATACCATGCAGTTTTTAACACTATTGCTCTGTAGTATTGCTTGAGGTCAGGGATACTGATTCCCCCAGATTTTCTTTTGTTGCTGAGAATAGTTTTAGCTATCCTGGGTTTTTTGTTGTTCCAGATGAATTTGATAATTGCTCTTTCTAACTCTGTGAAGAATTGAGTTGGGATTTTGATGGGTATTGCATTGAATCTGTATAGTGCTTTAGGCAAAATGGCCATTTTAACTATATTGATTCTACCGATCCATGAGCATGGGAGGTTTTCCCATTTTTTGAGGTCTTCTTCCATTTCCTTCTTCAGAGTCTTGAAGTTCTTGCCATACAGATCTTTCGCATGTTTGGTAAGAGTCACCCCAAGATACTTTATACTGTTTGTGGCTATTGTGAAGGGGGTCATTTCCCTAATTTCTTTCTCAGCCTGCTTATCCTTTGAGTTTAGGAAGGCCACTGATTTGCTTGAGTTGATTTTGTAACCTGCCACTTTGCTGAAGTTGTTTATCAGCTGTAGGAGCTCTCTAGTGGAGTTCTTTGGGTCACTTAGGTAGACGATCATGTCGTCTGCAAATAATGATAGTTTGACTTCCTCCTTTCCAATTTGTATCCCTTTGACCTCCTTATGTTGTCGAATTGCCCGAGCTAGTACCTCAAGTACAATATTGGAAAGATAAGGAGAAAGGGGGCAGCCTTGTCTGGTCCCTGATTTCAGTGGGATTGCTTCAAGTTTCTCTCCGTTTAGTTTGATGCTGGCTACCGGTTTGCTGTATATTGCTTTTACTATGTTTAGGTATGGGCCTTGAATTCCTGTTCTCTCCAAGACTTTAAGCATGAAAGGATGCTGAATTTTGTCAAATGCTTTTTCAGCATCCAATGAAATGACCATGTGGTTTTGTTCTTTGAGTTTGTTTATGTAGTGGATTGTATTGATGGATTTCCGTATATTGAACCAACCCTGCATTCCCGGGATAAAGCCTACTTGATCATGGTGGATGATCGTTTTGATGTGTTCTTGGATTCGGTTGGCAAGAATTTTGTTGAGTATTTTTGCATCGATGTTCATAAGGGAAATTGGTCTGAAGTTCTCTTTCTTTGTTGGATCTTTGTGTGGCTTTGGTATCAGCGTAATTGTGGCTTCGTAGAAGGAATTGGGTAGTGTTCCTTCTGTTTCTATTTTGTGGAATAGTTTGAAGAGTATTGGTGTTAACTCTTCTTTGAAGGTCTGGTAGAATTCTGCACTGAAACCATCTGGTCCTGTGCTTTTTTTGGTTGGAAGACTTTCTATGACTCCTTCTATTTCTTTAGGCTTTATGGGACTGTTTAGATGGCCTAGTTGGTCCTGATTTAATTTTGGTATTTGGTATCTGTCAAGGAAATTGTCCATTTCCTCCAGATTCTCCAGTTGTGTTGAGTACAGGCTCTTGTAGTAGGATCTGATGATTTTTTGGATTTCCTCAGTTTCCGTTGTTATGTCTCCCTTTTCATTTCTAAGTTTGTTAATTTGGATACTTTCTCTGTGCCCTTTTGTCAGTCTGGCTAAGGGTTTATCTATCTTGTTGATTTTCTCAAAGAACCAGCTCCTAGTTTTGTTGATTTTTTGTATGGTTCTCTTTGTTTCTACTTGATTGATTTCGGCCCTGAGTTTGATGATTTCCTGCCTTCTACTCCTCCTGGGTGAAATAGCTTCTTTTTGTTCTAGGGCTTTCAGGTGTGTCATTAAGTTGGTAATGTATGCTCTCTCCATTTTCTTTTTGGAGGCACTCAGGGCTATGAGTTTTCCTCTTAGCACTGCTTTCATTGTGTCCCATAGATTTGGGTATGTTGTGTTTTCATTTTCATTGTGTTCTAAAAAGTCTTTAATTTCTTTCTTTATTTCTTCCTTGACCAAGGTGTCATTGAGTAGAGTATTGTCCAATTTCCACGTGTATGTGGGTTTTCTGTTGTTTCTGTTGCTATTGAAGACCACTTTTATTCCATAGTGATCAGATAGGAGGCATGGGATTAGTTCTATCTTTTTATATTTGTTGAGGTCTGTCTTGTGACCAATTATATGGTCGATTTTGGAGAAGGTACCATGAGGTGCTGAAAAAAAGGTATATTCTTTTGTTTTAGGATAGAATGTTCTATATATATCAGTTAAATCTAATTGGTCCAAAGCTTCAATTAGTTTCATTGTGTCCTTGTTTAGTTTCTGTTTTCCTGATCGGTCCATTGAGGAAAGTGCAGTGTTGAAGTCACCCACAATTATTGTGTTAGGTGCAATGTGTGCTTTGAGTTTTAATAAAGTTTCTTTTATGAAAGAGGGTGCCCTTGCATTTGGAGCATAGATGTTCAGGATTGAGAGTTCTTCTTGTTGTATTTTTCCTTTGACCAGCAAGAAGTGTCCCTCAGAGTCTCTTTTGATGACTTTGGGTTGAAAGTCAATTTTATCTGATATTAAAATGGCTACTCCAGCTTGTTTCCTGAGACCATTTGCTTGTAAAATTGTCTTCCAGCCTTTTACTCTAAGGTAGTGTTTGTCTTTGACCCTGAGGTGTGTTTCCTGTAAGCAGCAAAATGTAGGGTCCTGTTTACGTATCCAGTCAGTTAGTCTGTGTCTTTTTATTGGGGCATTGAGTCCATTGATGTTAAGAGATATTAAGGAATAGTGATTGTTACTTCCTATCATTTTTGACGTTATTTTTTAAATTTGATTGCTTAACTTCTTTTGGGTTTGATGAAAGGTTACTATCTTGCTTTTTTCAGGGTGGAGTTTCCCTCCTTGTATTGGTGTTGTCCTCCTATTATCCTTTTTAGGGCTGGGTTTGTGGATAGATATTGGGTGAACTTGGTTTTGTCGTGAAATATCTTAGTTTCTCCATCTATGGTGATTGAGAGTTTTGCTGGATATAGTAGTTTTGGTTGGCATTTGTGTTCTCTTAGAGTCTGCATGAGATCTGCCCAGGACCTTCTAGCCTTCATAGTCTCAGGTGAAAAGTCTGCTGTGATTCTGATAGGTCTTCCTTTATATGTTACTTGGCCTTTTTCTCTTACTGCCTTTAGTATTCTTTCTTTGTTTAGAACATTTGGTGTTTTGATTATTATGTGACGGGAAGTATTTCTGTTCTGGTCCAGTCTGTTTGGAGTTCTGTAGGCTTCTTGTATATTCATGGGCATCTCTCTCTTTAGGTTAGGGAAGTTTTCTTCCATAATTTTATTGAAGATATTTGCTGGCCCTTTAAGTTGTAAATCTTCACTCTCATCTATGCCTATAATCCTTAGGTTTGGTCTTCTCATTGTGTCCTGCATTTCCTGGATATTTTGGGTTACAAGCTTTTTGCATTTTGCATTTTCTTTAACTGTTGAGTCCATGGTTTCTATGGAATCTTCAGCATCTGAGATTCTTTCTTCTATTTCTTGTATTCTGTTGTTGATATTTGCATCTCTGTCCCCTGATTTCTTCCCAAGGCTTTCTATCTCCAAAGTTGTCTCCCTTTGAGTTTTCTTAGTTGTTTCTACTTCTGATTTTAGATCCTGGATGGTTTTGCTTAGCTCCTTCCCTTGCATGTTTGTGTTTTCCTGTAATTCTTTAAGAGATTTTTGTGTTTCCTCTTTCATGAGCTCAGCCTGTTGACCAAAGTTCTCCTGTATTTCTTTAAGAGATTTTTGTGTTTCGTCTTTCATGACCTCAGCCTGTTGAGCAAAGTTCTCCTGTATTTCTTTAAGTGTTTTTTGCATTTCCTCCTTGTTGGCTTTTGTATTCTCCTGGATTTCTTTCAATGATTTTTGTGTTTCCCTTGCAAGGGCTTCTAACTTTTGATCCATTTTCTCCTGAATGTCCTTCATGTGTTCCTGTACCAGCATCATGACCAGTGATTTTAAATCCAAATCTTGTTTTACTGGTGTGATGGGGTATCCAGGACTTGCTGGTAGAGGAGAATTTGGTTCAGATGTTGCCATATTGCCTTGATTTCTGTTAGTGACGTTTCTGCGTTTGCCTTTTGCCATCTAGCTCTCACTGGTGTTACTTGGTCTTGTCAGTGCTGGACTCACCAGTGCAAGCTGCCCCTTCCCCGTTGGCCTCTGGTGCACAGCTTACACTCTGCACTGCCTATAGACAGGGTGTTGTTGTCCAGGCTGTTCAGATCCCGAAGCAGGCACCTGAAGGCTCCCGCTGGGGCCCGCAGGATTTATTGGAGCACACTGACTTCTCCCAGCTGGCCGCCCGGAAGCCCCCACTAGCCTCTTGAGGGACCTGGAGATGTGGCGGCCACCCAGGCTGATCTGAAGCGGAGAGAGTTGAGCTGGGGGCTTCTGCCTGAGGCCTTGCCCCAGATTGTGTCTGTGGACCAGGTGGAACCCGTGTGCACCCCCAGGGAGCTCCGAAGGTGAATGTTGCTGTGACCTCCCCTGTGCTCCGCTCACTCCGCTGGGCAGCCGATTTCCCCAACCGGGCTGGCGCACACTAGGTTAGCCTTGTCGCCTGGGCCCTGAGTCCAGGCAAACACCTGGGAGGCCAAGGTCCGAGCAAAGTTCCCCTAGGGCTATGTCTGTTATTTGGGTCCGCCAGGTGACCCGGATGGCGGGCGTGCGCGTCCGCGCTCCCCGAAAGCACCAGGAGAGTCTGTTGTGCTAATAACCTCCTGGGCGGGTTGACACACAGATGGCCCACCAAGCCGCCCAGTTCTTGGGGTCAGTCCTGTGCCTTTTGGGGCCTAGACCCCCGTTTTGTTAGCCTCAGGCTACGCTTGTTAGCAGTCTCTGCCCTCCCGAGCACTCTGGCTCCTGTAGGCAAAATGGCGGCGCGTGCACCGGCCGGGGCAAAAAAAAAAAACTCCTGGCTGGGTTGGCACCCCAATGGCCACTTGAACAGCCCAGGGCCTGGGTGCAGGCCAACGCCCGTCTGGCTCAGACCCCTGCGGTGTTGGGCCTAGGATTATGTTTGTGTACCTCAGTCTGACCGATCTCTGGAGCCCGGGATCAAGCTGGAGGTGAGTCTCTCCTGACTGGCGGGCAGCCGAGTTCTGAAGTGGCTTCCGTGCAGCGAAAGGCTCCGCAGAACCGCAGTTGCTTGCCGCCCGGCTGGTCAGCGAAGGTCAGTGGTCGTGGGCGCAGGGCCTATCTGGACCCTGTGTCGCCTTGGTTCCACCGCTGATGGCCCTTCAGCTGGAGCAGCCACTGCTACCGCCGCCGCCGCCGCCGCCGCCGCCGCCTCCCTCAACTGTGTAGGTTTAAGGGCAAGAACTTACAATGTTTCTTTTAAAAAGCCAAATAGCAATAAAGTAACCCAAATACAAATGTTTTGGAACGTCTATTTAGTAACATAAATTGGGTGAATCTTAACGCTCAGTTGTGCTCCTGGAAAGCTATAATTTTTCCTCAATTTGAATTTAGAAATGTGTCTTAAAATTACTAGTCCTTTGTGAGAGAGGAGTTTATACATTCATGTCCAGATATATGTTTACAGATCAGGAGTGGAAAGCTGTCTGTAGGGGATTCTTGTAGGAGGCTTTCTTAGTTTGGGTTTTTCTGTTGTGACAAGACGCCATGACAAAAGCAACTTTTATAAAGGACAACATTTAACTGAGGCCGGCTTAGCTTCAAAACTTCAGTCTATTATCATCATGGCAGGAAGCATGGCAGCATCCAGGCAAACATGGTGCTGGAGAAGAAGCTGAGAGTTCTATGTCATGATCAGAAGGCATCCAGAAGGAGGCCCTCTCTTCTGGAGGCATCCAGGGGGAGGAAATTATCTATACTGGGCAGAGTTTAATCATAGGACCTCTAAGCCCACACCCTACAGTGCCTCACTTCCTCCAACAAGGACACATCTCCTAATAGTGTCACTACCCGTGAGCCAAGCATATTCAAACCACCACAGAGGCCATTCCCTGTGTGGTTCAAGGGGTTGTACTTGGCTTGGGTCAGTACATACATGCTACTAGTGGAAGTGTAGGGTCAGGTTCTCCTTAGTCAGAAACTGCATTAGCTATGAGCAGTGGGTTACGGGGTAAAGAAATAGATGGTCATTAGGTTATTAATCCTGAGAAGACAGGGAGAAGATTAATCACCCACATGGAAAACATGGGGCAGCAGCTAGACAGAACTTAGGTATCTCTTTCATATCATACTTGGACCTGGGGAATTCTGAAAAGCAACCTGCAGAAATAACCAGACAGAGCCAAATAAAGCACTGTTACAAAAAAGAGTGTGAGATTCCTCACTGACACAGGGAAGGACTGTTCTAGAGTTAAGGAGACAACGGAGCAGCACATAAGTGCTGTATGTAATTTGCACTGGATTCTGGGTCTGACAACGATGTCATCCTGGGCATTAGTAATTGAAGAAATTGGATAAATCTGACTAGAGAGTCAATGCTATTATATACTTACAGTGTTATCCATACCTGCACAACCTACCATCAGTAAACACAGTCTATGGCTGGGAGTGGGGGCTTAAATCCCTCCTAAACAGGAATATAGATTGCTACTAAACTTCCTGAGTCCTACCTTTGCCTGATACTTTTGTCTTTAAGAGGTGCTTAGCAAATATAACCAGGGATTTAGGGATAAGGGGTCAAGTGAGTCATGCGACTTGTCCCTCAAATAGTGTGTTAGTAGATATGTTTTCAGAGAGAAAACAACTGTGACAATTAAGAACAATAATTCTGCTTGGAAGGAGTCAATGCTTTATCATCAACAGTGTGATTTAATGATAATACCTACCATAGAAAGTAGACATTTGCACATATCAGACAATATATCTTGGGAAGGCCTAAGGTAGACACAAAAACTGTTTTCCTACTTAATGATGTACTCGGGGGCATGTTTATAAGCATGCATTAAACTCTCCTGCATCTTGTGATGGTGACTAAGAGCTAAAAAGCTTCTGTCATCTTAAAGGTTATGGTGAGAAGCTGTGCTATTTGGCACAGCCACTTCTCTTGCTACTCTGAAAAATGTGTTGACTTAAACCATTTATTTGGTATCCCTAATACATAGCAGTGTAATTGTGGTAATGATCAAGTAAAAGAAATTAATCAGAATATCTGTATAAATTGTACTTAATAGAAGGGGTACCAGCACTTTAAGAAATATGGGCCCTCATAGCATTAGCAGGATCTCTGAAACCAAGGCCACTAGTGAAGAACTGTTAACAACAGTCTCACTCAGCTCTGGATCTTGCGTGCATCATTATCAACAAGCCAAGAAAGATGCACAGGAATGGCAATGCCTAAGATGAACTGACCAACTGCTCTCCAACTGGAACTGAAGCCTGCTCCAGGAAAGGAGTCCTCCTCTGGTACTGTCAACTCGAGTCAAAGGCTGAGTATGCCATAGGCCTGAGTGGAGAAGTTGCTGCTGTTATTTTGATAAGCATAGATGATGAGCTCATCAAATTGCTTTCCATGTATCTGTGTTTATACCCACAAATTACTGCTGCTGTCAGCTTTGGTCAGAGACGCTTCTTTGTTTTAGTAGTCTGTCATGATCTCACGGACTCATGACTGATCACTGTGAGGAGAATAAGTAACAACTGAATGCTCATCCATAAACTGGGCTTCTATATCCCAAAGGGACAGGAAACTATGGAAAGGTGGTAGAAAGAAGGTAAGAGATGGCGAACAGGTGGAGTATATATAGGACATCAACTGCTAAGGATGACATGCATGGCTTTTGCACACTTGAGCTCATGGCATCTGTGATTATTTGCACATGCCTGGGCCCACCCACATCCTAGTCTAGAGGAGGGAGGAGCTCATGGGATCCCACTCCTCCTTAAGGACTTACACTGTTACTAGATGATGGGAAAAGGAGAGAGGTGCCCATGTCTCTATATGTAACTCCTCACTTATGTTCCTATAAGTAGCTCTAGTAGATATGTAACTCACTGCATCATCAAAAGAGCAGTGTTAGGAGAACTGGTTGGGAAGAAGTGATTAGGAGGAATAAAGATGGGTGAAAGAGGGTAAAGTAGATGAGTGAACGCGATTAAAATATATTATATACAGATGGGAAAATTCCACTACGAAACTCAGTTATAATTAGCACCTTTTGTCTTTTAAAAAGAGGTGTACAGAGGAAATTCAAAAAATCATCACATCCTACTACGAAAGCCTATACTCAACACAACTGAAGAATCTGGAGGAAATGGACAATTTCTTAGACAGATACCAAATGCCAAATACCAAAATTAAATCAGGATCAAATAGATCATCTAAACAGTCCCATAACCCCTAGAGAACTAAAAGGGGTCATAGAAAGCCTTCCAACCAAAAAAAGCACAGAACCAGATGGTTTTAGTACAGAATTCTATCAGACCTTCAAAGAAGAATTAACACCAATACTCTTCAAACTATTCTACAAAATAGAAACAGAAGGAACACTACCCAACTCGTTCTACAAAGCCACAATTACGCTAATACCAAAACCACACAAAGATCCAACAAAGAAAGAGAACATAAGGCCAATTTCCCTTATGAACATCGATGCAAAAATACTCAATAAACTTCTTGCTCACCAAATCCAAGAACATATAAAACCATCATCCACCATGATCAAGTAGGCTTCATCCCAGGGATGCAGGGATGGTTCAATATATGGAAATCGACTACATAAACAAACTCAAGGGAAAAAAAAACACATGGTCATTTCATTAGATGCTGAAAAAGCATTTGACAAAATTCAGCATCCTTTCATGCTAAAAGTCTTGGAAAGAACAGGAATTCAAGGCCCATACCTAAACATAGTAAAAGCAATATACAGCAAACCGGTAGCCAACATCAAACTAAATGAAGAGAAACTTGAAGCAATCCCACTAAAATCAGGGACTAGACAAGACTGCCGCCTCTTTCCATATCTTTTCAATATAGTTCTTGAAGTCCTAGCTAGAGCAATTAGACAACATAAGGAGGTCAAAGGGATACGAATTGGAAAGGAAGAAGTAAAACTATTACTATTTGCAGATGATATGATAGTATACTTACGTGACCCAAAAAACTCCACCAGAGAACTCCTACAGCTGATAAACAACTTCAGTGGCTGGTTACAAAATCAACTCAAGTAAATCAGTAGCCTTTCTATACTCAAAGGATAAGCAGACTGAGAAAGAAATTAGGGAAATGACAGCCTTCACAATAGCCACAAATAACATAAAGTATCTTGGTGTGACTCTAATCAAACAAGTGAAAGATCTATACGACAAGAACTTCAGGTCTCTGAAGAAGGAAATCAAAGAAGACCTCAGAAAATGGAAAAACCTGCCATGCTTGTGGATTGGCAGGATTAATATAATTAAAATGACCATCTTGGCAAAAACAATCGACAGATTCAACACAATCCCCATCAAAATCCCAACTCAGTTCTTTATAGAGTTAGAGAAAGCAATTCTCAAATTCATCTGGAATAACAAAAAACCCAGGATAGCTAAAACTATTCTCAACAGTAAAAGAACTTCTGGGGGAATCAGTATCCCAGACCTCAAACATTACTACAGAGCAATAGTGTTAAAAACTGCATGGTATTGGTACAATGTCAGTCAAGTGGATCAGTGGAGTAGGACTGAAGAACCAGAAATGAACCCATACACCTATGGTGACTTGATCTTTGACCAAGGAGCTGAAAACATCCAGTGGAAAAAAGATAGTCTTTTCAACAAATGGTGCTGGTTCAATTGGAGGTCAGTATGCAGAAGAATCAGAACTGATCCATTCTTATCTCCTTGTATTAAGGTCAACTCCAAGTGGATCAAGGACCTCCACATAAAACCTGACACACTGAAACTAATAGAAAAGAACTTGGGGAAGACCCTTGAGGATATGGGCACAGGGGAAAAGTTCCTGAACAGAACACCAATAGCTTATGCTCTAAGATCAAGAATTGACAAATGGGACCTCATAAAATTACAAAGTTTCTGTAAGGCAAAGGACACTGTCAAAAGAACAAAATGGCAACCAATAAGTTGGGAAAGGATCTTCACCAACTCTAAATCCGACAGAGGGCTAATATCCAATATATACAAAGAACTCAAGATGTTAGACTCCAGAGAACCAAATAACCCTATTAAAAATTGGGGTACAGAGCTAAACAAAGAATTTTCACCTGAAGAACTTCGAATGGCTGAGAAGCACCTGAAGAAATGTTCAACATCACTAGTCATCAGGGAAATGCAAATCAAAACAACCCTGAGATTTCACCTCACACCAGTCAGAATGGCTAAGGTTAAAAACTCAGGAGACAGCAGGTGTTGGTGAGGATGTGGAGAAAGAGGAACACTCCTCCACTGCTGGTGAGATTGCAAGATGATGGTACAGCCACTTTGGAAATCAGTCTGGCGGTTCCTCAGAAAACTGGACATGACACTTGCGGAGGACCCTGCTATACCTCTCCTGGGCATATACCCAGAGGATTCCCCAGCATGCATTAAGGACACATGCTCTACTATGTTCATAGCAGCCTTATTTATAATAGCCAGAAGCTGGAAAGAACCCAGATGTCCCTCAGTGGAGGAATGGATACAGAAAATGTAGTATATTTACACAATGAAATACTACTCAGCAATTAAAAACAATGTATTCATGAAATTCTTAGGCAAATGGTTGGAAGTGGAAAATATCATCCTAAGTGAGGTAACCCAATCACAAAACACTACACATGGAATGTAACACTGATAAGTGGATATTAATTAGCCCAGAAGTTCTGAATTCTCAAGACACAATTACCATATCAAATGATACCCAAGAAGGAAGGAAGGAGAGTGCCCTGGTTCTGAAAAGACTTGATCCAGCATTGAAGGGGAGTACCAGGACAGGGCTTAAATTCAAAATTCTTTAAGAATGGGAGGGGTGTGATTGAGAAATGGGCAAGGGAAGAGGGCTTATGAGACCGATGAGCAGGGGGAACCGGGAAAGGGGAAAGCATTCAGAATGTAAACAAAAGAATATAGAAAAAAAGTATTCTCTTCAAAGAAATATAAATAAAATAAAAAGAGGTGTACAAAGGAGACCATTTTTAAGTAGACAGGTTCCTTTTAATGAGCAATCTGGCAGATTTCAGCTAGAATCCTCTCTTTTCAACTGTATGTTTTAGTGCCCTCTTCAATGCAGATCTGGTTCTTCTAGAGCCTTACTATGGCCAACCTGGATCTGCTTTAGCCTGTCCCTTCCTGGTGGCATGTAGGTGGAGCATGCCTCTTCTGAGTTCAACTTCATTTCTTGCATGTTAATGCATTGGATTTTATCTAGCTACAGTCCAGTTCTCTCCTCAGAAATAAACAATTTAGAAAACACATTAGATCAAAAGTCAAACACATTTCAAATTAGCAACAAAAACTCAACATTCTCTGCTGGAAAGAGATAATCCTCAACTATACTAGTTGGAAATGTCTCAAGTAAGTGTATGTGTGTGTGTGTACTAGAGGTAACGTTAGCAAAGAATAGAATTTGTATATATTAGAAAAAGCCTAAATAAATTATCTGTCAATTAAATCATCTTTTTCTTGTTTTACTTTTCTTCCACTTTTGAGCTTGCCATCAACACAATTCAAAATTCTTTAAGTATTAGGAAATTCTCATTCCAGTATTTTGATATGACAGAAATTATACTGTGACTTCATGAATAAATAAATAAATGAGATCCAAGGCTAAGAAGTGTTGTATACGTTATTGATTTAACTATTGACACATCATAAAGGAAAGGGTCATGGGCAATAAGAATACTATGGAAACCAGTTCCCTACAAAGATGGGAATCAATCTACCTCAAATTCCAGTTATACCACTCTTGGGCATATCCCCAAAAGATGCTTTAGCCTAATGCAGGGACACTTACTCAACCATGTTAATTGTTGTTTTATGCATAATAGCTAGAAATTGAAAACATTTAGATGCTCCTTAAGAGAAGAATGGGTAAAGAAAATGTGGTACATTTACACAATGGAGTATTATCGGCTCTTTAAAAAAAATTGAATCATGATATTTTCAGGCAACTGTATGGAAACAAAATCATCCTTAGTGAGGTAATTCTGACTCAGAAAGACAAATACACTGTGCATTTGGTTGTATCTGGGTATTAACCATTAAATAAATGATAACAAAGCTATAAGCCACAGACCCATGGAGGTCAGGAATAGAGGAGGGCCTAAGGGGAGAGATGTGGCTCTCATTGGGAGGAGGAAATAGAAGATATTTTATAGGTGACCTGTAGGGTGGGGACAACAATGGCAGGAAGTGGAAAGGGGAAGTGAATTTGAGGGAGGGAATGAAAAGAGACACAGGTAGGACTGACGGTGCATTAGAGGGGCAATATGGAGGCCTAGTACAGTAGAAATGTCATATACTATATGAAGGACAATCCTAATAAAGTTCCAAATAACAAGTAAAGATGGAGCCCCAGCTGGCCACCTGTTTTCACCAATAATGAAGTTTCTAGCACCAGGATTTCATCTAGTATTAGGTTTCATGCAATTGAGTTTTTGGCTGAAAGGGTCTCATCTAACTCCTCATACAACACAGACCGTTGTCTAGACAATAGGTTGTTCTCTCCCCAAACTGACAGCAAAGCCCATTTTGGGTGATAATATCCACAAAACTCATCAAATATGATGAGGTCAAACTGGTGCCTACATAGAACCTTCACCCTCGTGTTCTAGTAGTGTCTATGCACAAAAAAGGACTTTGCAGGCTACCTTAAAAGAAATGTAAACTGTAACTTCAATTTTTTTCAACAGCTACTTTTAATGATGATTCTTAAATGCTTTAACCTTCGTTATAGCCCAACACCCACCAGAGTGTCAGGGGGGCCATCCTCAACACAGGACCAGAGTTTCTCACCTGGAAGCAAGGATATCTGGAAAGTGCATAATTAACAGACACAGACTACTTACTTTTTCAGGTACAAACTGACAGGCTAATTTTTCAAGGCTCAAAGCTGCTCTCCCCCCGCCCCACCCCTCTGCTTTCCCCTCTCCTCTCCCTCTCCCTCTC